>NC_064810.1:69056428-69113052 GCF_023721935.1 Panthera uncia | reverse complement strand
CCCCCCCCCCCCCCCCCGCTTACCTGGGCCGCTGGGGACCCCGGGGGTGGGCCGCGAGGGAGGGTGGCGAGCGGGGAGAGTGCTGTCCTGGACTCCATCGCTGGTGGCGGGACTGGGGGGTGTGACCGTCCTGTTCTCCCCCCATCCATGGAAGAAAACTTGTCTTCCGTGGCGTACCCTGGACCTCTTGCCCGACACCTCCCTTTAACAAAAAGAAAAGAACCTCCGCCCCAGAAACCTTCCAAAGGCGCTTCTCCCACCTCGGAGGTGGTAACATCTTCCCGTCAATTCCCGAATCCCAGTCTTTTCCTATAGATACAGAAATGGCCTCTCCAGGTACAGAGCGTAACTTTCGAAGATAAATAACTGATATTTAAGGGTTCTAGCCTTGAGAATATTGTAAAGGACAAAGGATGTAGTTGGAAACACAACACTCTACTGGTTCTCTCTAAAAGCAGAGGAGGGACGGGGGCGGGGGAGGGGGGGACAGTGTGGAGGTGGGGAGTTACAAGGGCAAACCCTTGCGAGGCAAAAGGTGACACAGGACTGCCCCTGAGCCTCCCCTTACTTTCCCAATGGGCTGCTGCTCCATACATAGCCCCTGCCTATCCTGCTCAGAAAGGGACCTGCCCCCTCTGCTCTGGACTTTTATCCAGTTCCTTCTTTAGATCTGGAAGAAATGCCAACGACCTAGGAATTCTAACTGTGACACCATTGTGACCTTGAGAATGTCACCTCTTTTGATCTCAGTTTCTCCATCTGTGAAATGGAAGTAATGATCCCTGTTTCTCCTAGCCTTCTAGTGATGGTGTGACAAAATGAAAGTAAAAATAAATGAAAGTGCTTTGACTAGTCAGCAACGTGGTGGTGTTAGCCACTGCCTTCCTGTGAGTGACACCAGGCACATGCTCTCTCTCAGGGTTACCTGGAAAAGCAAGGTTGCTTGCAACACTCGGCATTGATTTGAAGTTCACGTGAAGGTTGAGAAGATTTCATCTAACTAATTGGCACTTTAAGTTTCTCATATCACACACACTATCTTGCGTAGGAATTAGCTTGCTTCATTGAACCTAGGGATGCTTCCTCTAAATAAGAAAAATGTTTTTAAAAAAAATACACCTCCCAGGAAAAAGTCAACTCCACGTGCAGGAGTACTCCCATCATTGCAGAATGCCTTGTCCTTGTGAATATCTAAGGCACTGGCACAAGACTGAGAAACTGAGTAACAGCAAGGGAAGAGAAGGGAGAGAGAAGCTATAAAAGACCTATCAGAGACCTACCCACTGTGTAACTTCAGATAACTTACAGCATATGTTGTTCTAAGTTCCACGAGAAAGAATCAAGAACATAAAAGAGAACATCCCCTGACTTTCTCACACTAGAAAAGTAACTAAGGAACACCGCATAGTATTTTGTAAATTTTCTAAACGGAGAGCGGGTGTAGGGGATAGAGGCCATTTCGGAGGAGACACCCAGGAGCTGAAGGCAGGTTTCTCTGGCTGGGGGTCAGGCATTCTTAGCTGTGGGGCCCCAGCCTTGTTAGGGGTAGGTGGAAGGGATGCTAACTTGCAGGGACATGACTGGATAAGGCTGGCACTTGAGTCTCGTTCCTTCTCAAGGCTGGCACTTGAGTCTCGTTCCTTCTCATGGCTGGGACTCCTCACACATCACAGAGAGCTGGGTGTTACACAGGGAGAGGAACAGTGGAGGGAATTAGCCTAGGGGACTCAGCAGGTAAGAATTGGGGCTGATCTCCTTTGCTAGTTGGGACATAGTGGGGGACTCAGCAGGTAAGAATTGGGGCTGATCTCCTTTGCTAGTTGGGACATCCTCCCCTTCCGCCCTAAGTGACCCACACTTCTTCATAGATGTGGCAGGTAACACTGCTAGTCCTGGCTTTGCAACCTTCCCGTTGGATGCATTTTGGGAGCAGAGAGCAATGGAGGCTTTGGGTGCATGAGGCTCTGGAAAAATGCATGTGGGAGTCCCAAGAGCAGGTAGCAGGAGCCAGAGTAGTCTAAAATTTCTCTTACCTAAGCAGGTCTCTCCTGGCATCCCCACAAAGCGCACCCAAGATGCACCTGCTCTTCAGCTGATCTAAGGCTGGGCCTCAGGTGGGATGTTAGAACGGTGAGAGTAAGAAAGGAAATTGATTGCCTGTTAAAAACTGCTAGACACTAGTAACACGGCTGAGGATGCGAGCATGTCCTGTGCTTGTTTTCTGGTGGTGGCACACACAATGTCACTTAGAGGGAAAAGGAAACAACGAACAAGAAATCCAGCAATAAGTGATTTCAGTGAGTCCGAGTTTCCTAATAACCTCTCAGGATTTTCTTCGGACCCTTTTTGATTGGCCACCATGTATCACAAAGTATAATCAGTCACTTCCCAAGGCAGCAAAGTCTCAACACTGAGAGAACCTCCAGAGGCCCTCTGGTCTGCACTGAGTCCCATGTGGGTATCTGCCCTCTCAGCACCCCTGACAGATGGCCATCCAGGCTCTGCAGTAACGTTTTTGTGTTTGGGGAGGTGCTCGCTCCTGCTGGTAATAAGCCCCAAGTCTTACAAATGATGTGCTTCCTTTGATTGTCCGGGAAACTGCTGCAGCCCCTTCTGCTGTGGGGATACAGGTGGTCAGTGCCTGGCATTCATGGCTTGGGCTTCTGGATACACAGGCATCAATGGCAGGGGCCAGAGATGTCCTTTTTTCCCTTGGGGGCCATTTCTAGCCCTTTTCCTCTTGGCAGAGTGCGGGGGTCTCATTGCTGAGTAACCTCGCTTGTGTTCCATCTGTGGGTTGTTTGCCAGCATTAGGCCGCACGTCCTCCATTTGCATACCCACCTATCATCCTGCTGGCTGTTCAGATTCATCGCTGGTGTTTGAGCTGGTGGAGATGGAGACGATGCCAAGTCCTAGAGATTTTCTTTTTCTTGGTGTGTGTATTAACAGCTTAGGGCTTCTGAGCCACAGTTCTGAGCGCTTAAGTTTATATGCCTTGATTTTTGTGCTCCATAGGCCATGCTTTAATTGTGAGACCTGCAGATGAAAGGGGAAGCGAAAGGCTTAAGTCCTAATGAAAATCAATGCAGATGGGAAGAACTTTCCCACCCAAAGGGGAAATGACGCTGAGTAGCTGAGCAGCTGGCCCAAGGAATAATAATCTTAGAAAAATGCAGCTCCCTGGAGTAAAGGAAGCGCTGTGAACCCAGCCCCTCCTGGACTGCTCCATCGCTGTCCCCTGAAGTGCTGTAACGTTTCAGGCCAACTAGCTTTAGCTGCTGGGAGAACCACTACACAGTGCAGCGAAGACGAAGGCCGGGCAGGAGGCAGCCCCGTAGGGAAGGGAGTATGTGTGGCTACCTCTCCCCTGGCTGAGGCTGGCAGTGGTGGTGGTAGGGATTTCTGAGGAGCCCGCTTGCTTTGCTGGAGACTGCTCCAAATAGAAGGAAGGGTGTGGGGAAAGGGATTCTCTGTGGCGTGCATGTGTTTAAAAGCCACATCCTTTTAACCTGGCAAGAACCCTCTTATTGCTTCCCTCGATGGGCGTGCAAATGCTGAACTGGTATTTTCTGCCCAAGACCTGACTGGTGCGGATAGAGGCAGAACAAAAGATATTTGGTGCCCAGCTGGGCAGTGACTGCATACCTAGTCCCGGGAGTCTGGGGAAGGAGTCTGTGCCCTCCCGGTGGTCCCGGTGTCTCCCAGCAGCCCTGCCCAGCTGGCTGGAAGCAGTGTTCTTGGAGTTGACTTGTTGCTCTCTCAGAGACTCTCACAAAGCGAGCGAAGAACAGGTGGCGGTTGTGGTTCCGTTAGCCACTTATTGCCTTCTTCCGTGGCTTCCCTCTGCCCGCCCTTCTTTTGTGTGAGTGGGAAATACCAGGGACGGAGATCAGTTTGGGTCTGTCTTTGGACTTGAAGCCTTTGAGCACCTATGTGGTCTGGTTGGCGCTTTCCCATTTAACCCTCAAAACAGTCCTGTGAGGGATAGCACTGCTCTTTTACAGCTATGGGAACTGAATCCTGGTGAGCTTGGATCACACAGTAAATGGAGGAGCCAACATTCAGACTGATTTGACCAGATTCACCTGTTGTTTCCATGGTATCGTGCAGCCCCGGTTTTCTCAGCGGCCCGATGGTTCTGGATCTCTAAGACCAGTGCAGTGTTCTGCTTCTTCTCTTCTCCGTCCCTTGCTCTTGCCCCTTGTTTTTGTTTTTTTGAGATCAGGGATGAGAGGCAGGATGTGGATATGACAGCAGTGGATGTGGATATGACAGCAGTGATGGGAACAACCTGCTGAGTGGAGATCCAAACAAAAATTTTCTTTTGGAAATTGCTCAACACAAGAGCATAAGTCTGTATATATGTATAAAAATGGCATTTTATATAGACATTGTGAATTACACTTCATCTATATGCCAATCCATATGTTACTGATACCAGAGGTAGCTCTGTTAATTATCACCCAAACTGAAATGAGTTGATGACATTCTTAATGGACTCTGCTGGGAACGTGGCCGGTGTTATGGGGCAGTTGGTATGAACACCCCCTCAACAGGAGGAGAGGTTGGATGGTACCCCATTCTGATGCTCTAGACTTGTTTTCTTTCTAACGTCTGTGCATGCCCTCTTCTACCCGTTCCCTGTTCATCTGGTACAGACAGAACAAAGATGTTTCTATCCTGGCTTCTCCCTCTTCCTTTGTGGGAGTGTGGCAGATGTGTCAGTCTGTGTCAGTTTAGCTAATCTGTAGACTCAAAAACACGGCCAAGAGCCCTTTCTACACATGAGGGGCTCTGCAGCTCTCCACCTGTGGAGAGCTGCAGAGCAAGTCGGTGGTGCCCTTCAACCCCGTCACCAGGGAGACTGTGGTGTGTTAGTGATCCAGAAGTGAAGAAATGTCACAAGCAGATCATGCCGACCCAAGGAATGGTGTGCAGAGGTGAAGAGGCTTCTGGGTGCCGGTAGTCCAGGCAGGAGGAAGGTGTGGGCTGGGATATGGATAGCACAGAGGGGGTAGGGTTTTGGCATCAGCAAAACCCCAAATACTGAAAAGCTTAAGACTTTTCAAATGGAGGTGATCAGTAGCCGGGAAGTCCGGGGAAGAGGACTTGGGAGACCTGCTAGGGTCCAGAGTCACTGGAGTGAAGACCAGACTGGAAAGGAGGATTTGTACTGATGGTGGAGGGCTCGAGAGACCTGCCTGAGGCATTTGTGTTTGTCACATCTGCACTGAGGAGCCCTGAGAGCCCTTGAGGAAGGAGCAGTATTGCGTGCTTGGTCAGTGTTCCTTTGTGCTTGACGCTGGGACTCGGGGATGAACACGTGTGGGTCTCTGCCCTTCCTACAGTCCAGGACTTAGTTCAGAAGTCTGAGAATGCTGGCAGGCGTTGTATCGGTATGGTTGGAGGAAAACACTGCAAGCAAGGCATGGGCTAGAATGGGAGCGGTGGAAGTTGAGAGGGAGCGTTGCAAGGGCCATTTAAAAGAGGAAGGTGGGAGGGCCTGGGGACTGCCTGGCTGTGGGGATGACGAGGACAATGGCAAAGAGCTGGCTGGCCCTGCAAGAGGCTGCCTCCGTTGGAGGTGCTTTTACTGTAAAGCCTGCAGCCTGTCCCAGCAGAAATATTGTGCAGTCACAGACGTGGAACTGAACTAGGGGGAAGCCAGGGCCAGAGTCAGCCTGGGAGGGCGAACCTCAACAGCAGCTGAAGCCACTGGAGAAGAGGAGGCAGACCCAGACCCAGTGGGTCAAGAGCATCCAGTGTAGATGGTGAGCCAGGAAGCGGCCTGAAGGTGCAGCTGAGAGGGGGGCAGTCTGGAAGCTGGCCATGCATGGGCAGAGGAAGGTACAGGTAGGTTGACATGAACCTGCCTGAACTTGCTTTCTCATCCAGGTATATCCAGGTTAAAGGGGAGAGGGAGCCAGGAAGAATGAGGCCTGAGGAAAGACCACTGGATTGATTCTGAGAACTTCAGGGGAGACTTTAAGAACACAGGAAGAGTTTGTTTACCTTAAGGGAGACAGCAAACGCCCACCACCCCGGATGAAGTTTAACAGGGACAAGAACTCTGAATTCCCACCCCACTCTGCCATCAGGAATTGGCAACAGGACCCACTTGTTACTTGAATGAGAAACTTAGAAGCACTCGATATCCAGCTCCTTCCCTCACCCTCTGCATCTTTGTTTTGGTGGGGAAGGGGGACTCTTGATTCTGTTTTTCGATAGATATATCAGGGATCTGCCCTCACCATCTCCACTGTTCTGTTTTGCTCTCCCTGCTTCCATGCACACTCTCCCGCTGATCCGTGTTCACAGAGCCCAGAGCGATCTTCTTAAATGTAATTCAGGTCACCTTACTCTCAGGCTGAAAACCCTCCAAGGGCTTTGCATTGTACTTAGAATAAAATAAAGTAAAATAAAAATCCAGCCTCCCTGCTGGAATACCAGGACCTGACCCGCTGACTCTCTGGCCTCTTCTTTCTCTGACCCCCTTCTAACCATACCAGATAGTTGTGTACACATGCCAGACTCCTTCCTGTCCTGGAGACTAGGCACACGGTGCCCCATGCCTATAGCGGAACAGCTCTCCAGGCAGAGGGAGGGAACAACCAGTGCAGGCAGAGGGAGGGAACAACCAGTGCAAAGGCCTGAAGGCCAGAACAAGGTTGCGTGTTTCGGGATTGGAAAGAAGGAAGGCCATGGTGGCCAGATCATGTGGGGCCATGAGAACCACAGTAGAAAGGTCAGATTTTCTGCTCAGCGCCATGAGAGGTTTTAGCAGAGGAGTGATGCGGAGAGTAGACTAGGAAGGCAAGACAGGAAGTGAAGGTGGGAAGCCACAGCTAGTTTGTGCCTGACACACGGTAAGCATGCATAGTACTTGTTGAATAAGTGATTCCTAAAATAGAAGCTAGGCCCAAACACAAAAGTTGGAG
This sequence comes from Panthera uncia, assembly GCF_023721935.1. Taxonomy (NCBI): domain Eukaryota; kingdom Metazoa; phylum Chordata; class Mammalia; order Carnivora; family Felidae; genus Panthera; species Panthera uncia. Next base: position 69,106,113 of record NC_064810.1, on the reverse strand, counting down.
GTAGAAAGAACCATGCTTGTGGTAATATTTCTCTGACTGAGCAGCCCTCATGTTCTTGGATCATCAAACATGGGACAGACAATACCTTCCTCACACTTTACCTCCCAAAGTGTTAGGACAGTGCACTGGACAGTCTTCCCCAGGTGAGGGAGGGGGCACAGGGACTGTCATCAGAGCAGAGTGGCCCGTGTCACTGCTGTGGTGCAGTGCAGGGTGCCTGGGCTGGGGTGCTGCTGTGGTAGGGGATCTCTGGAGTTAGGGGTTTTGATGTATGTCTCTGATGTGTTTGTCTTTTGCTTGCCTTCCTGCCTCCCTTGTTGCATTCCTGCCCGGGAGTTGTCAGAGGACAAGGATGCATCTCCCTGATATTTGCTTCCTTTGGAAGCCTGCCTTGCTGTCAGTCAACAGTGAGGCCATGAGGTGACATTTCTGACTTAGGATCAGGATGAAGTACAAGCATTATGGTATTTCCAAGGTGCATGGTTATCTTTGCCTTTTAAAAATCAGAACTTTTATTTTTTTCTGATTATGTTCGTTTTGTATATTTATCATATACAATTTGGAAGGTGTAGAAAAGTGAAAGTGCCAAATGAAATACCACCTATATGCCAACTACCAGAAATATATTAAAACATTAGCAGTTGTTATATTTCTCATTTACAAGGAATACAAAATTGTGTAGGTACTTAAAAAAATTTTTTTAATGTTTATTTTTTGAGAGAGAGACAGAGAGACAGAATGTGAGCAGAGAGGAGCAGAGAGAGAGGGAGACACAGAATCCAAAGCAGGCTCCAGGCTCTGAGCTGTCAGCACAGAGCCCAATGTGGGGCTCAAGCTCATGAACTCTGAGATCATGACCTGAGCTGAAATCGGGGATTAACTCACTGAGTTACCCAGGTGCCCCTAAAACTATATATATATATATATATATATATATATTAAATTTTTTTTAACATTTATTTATTTTTGAGACAGAGAGAGAGAGCATGAATAGGGGAGGGTCAGAGAAAGAGGGAGATACAGAATCTGAAACAGGCTCCAGGCTCCGAGCTGTCAGCACAGAGCCCGACGCAGGGCTTGAACTCACGAACCGCGAGATCATGACCTGAGCCAAAGTCGGACGCTTAACCGACTGAGCCACCCAGGCGCCCCTAAAACTATATATTTTTAAAATAGGATACACAGGGGTGCCTGGCTGGCTCAGTCGGTAGAGCATGCGACTCCTGATCTTGGGGTTGTGAGTTTGAGCCCCACATCGGGGCTGACTTTTAAAAAATAGGACACACACACACATATAATGCATGTATATTTCCATATGGTATCCAGATGGATACTGTTCTAGTATATTGTAACTTTTTTAAAGCTACGTCTTTATTGGATATATAACTGTTTCCAGTTTTTCACTATCATAAATAATGTGATGAACGTCTTTGTGAATCAGCTTTTGTATTTGTCTCTGATTATTTGCTTAGTGTTAATTCCTGGATGTGGAAAATTTTAAGATCCCTGACAATACTACCAAATGGTACCAAATTATTTCAACAGCATTGTGTGATCTCACAATGTAGATCTCACCACACTCTGTGTATCACCAGGGATTTTGATTAAAACACGGTACCCTTCTCCTGTCTTTCTTTTTCACCCAGATATCTTCAGATAGCGGTGTGTCTGTGTGTGTGTATGTTGGGTGTGGTCAATCACAGCATCTCTCTACTAACCCTATATCCGGAAGCTGCTGGGGCTCCACCTTATCCTCTGGTCTGAAGCAAGTTGAAGAGAGGATGTTTCAGTGGGTGACTGATTCTGCAGGGTGTCTGACCAGCAGGAAGTGTGGTGGATGCTGCTGGTGGAGGTGGGTTCCTCCAGAGCAGGCAGCAAGCTCTCCACCGTGTTGTGTCAGCATGGCTACATCTGGGCAGGGAGGCATCCGAGCCAAGTGCTTTGGGCAAAGTGGCCAGGCAGAAGGGCAACACGAGTATTTGAGAAGGAACTGTCATGCAAAATTTGGGATGGAGCAAGAGAGCACCACAGGGACCTTGTAAATGAGAGCCATTGCATTGGCAATATTGATCCTTTAAATTTTGGCATACTGGGCAAAATTAGATTTCAGTTTGGGGTCTATAAGAACATCTTGAGACTTCTCTTTATGTTCAGAGAATCCTAGACTCTCCAGGTTTGAAGGGAACTTTAAAAAGCTGTCTTTATTCATTAAATGGCAGGCTTGTTTCCAAAATAAGTAGGGAAAGGGGCTGTCACTCTTTTGCCTCATTTACCCTGGTTGATTTCCAGTCAGAGTCAGTAAATTTCACTTTGCTCTCAGAACCTTTTGGTCTCTTTGTTCAGGACATGATGCAAGATTCGAGGTCACCTTAGATTAGGAGATATGTGACAAATCCAGACACTTCCAATTGAGTGATATGACTGGCTGCATTTCACAGACGTGGTTTTTCCCGGAAAGGTTCTGGAAACCAGTGAAACAATTAGACAACCATGATAGTGGCAGAGCTCTAGTTGGGGCTGGAAATGGTGCTCTAGCAATGTGGAGTGGCCAGAGGTGGGGGCTGGTCCAGAAGGTTCAGGATCAAGTTTTGGCTCTGCCACTTAGACACGGGGTAACTTTGGGCATATTGCTTCCTTCTCTGGGCCTCCATTTCTTTATCTGTGGAATGACGGATTGGCCATCTGATGCCAGAAGCTTCATTCCTGAGGGTCCCAGCTTTATCCTGTGAATACCTCCTGACTTCCCTGATGTTGATCTGAAGTGTGAGGAGACTCTACATCTGGCTTCTTAGCTCAGGGTCGGGAGCTGTGGCGCCTATGTGAGGGACGAGGAAGGGTACCTCACAGTGGGTCTTCATGTACACCTGTGGGCCTGCTAGACCTCTAGCTCCTTGAGAGGAGGCACAGGTCATATTCATCTTTGGCCTTGGCCCAGGGAGCATCTATGCAACTTGTGGCTGCCACCCACTACCCAGGTGGTATTACAGCAGCACCTGCACCACCATGTGACCTAGGGCTCCTGTCATAAGATCTCTTAAGGAGCTAGAAAGGCCATCTCTGAAGTCTACAGAGACTGTTAAAAATGGACACATTCCTTTTGCTTTATACCTTGGTTCTGGGATACTTGAGCTTTGCAGTATTATGCAGGCTTTCCTGTCACGTAGGAATGTTTGAGGAAAGCTAACAGGTCTGGTGGTATGGCAGGCAGGCTCTGTGCTCCCAGTTCCTGTGGTTGTGGGGGCCTCAGGGGAGGCTCTGATCTCACTGGAGACCCTGAATAACAGCAGCCTCCATGTCTCTTCTGGGAAGGAGCTGAGCTACTGGAAGTGAGGAGATGGATGTGATACCTTTGACAGACTTCTGCTCAATGTCTTTGATAAGTTGGGATAAGAAGTCCAGGGAGGAAGACAGGTGACAAGAAGAAGGTGGAGGCCAAGGTCAAGCTCTCTAGCTGACCCTGTGCCATGCTGGGCCATGTGCATTGAAGCAGTCATATTGGAGGAGGGAATAGTGAAAATATAGGAGAGAGACGCCTGGTTGGAATCTGGTAGGATGTTGTTCTTTGTGCAAGGTCATGATTGGTGATTATCATGAATCAGGCTAGTATTGAAAACTACTCTATTTTCCTTCCCTGGGTGGTAGGGGGAGATGGAAACAGCTTCAACATGGGGATAAATTTCACTCCTGAGCCTCTGGGGCCACCAGGACTTTCGTTGCGCCATGCAGTGAGACTTTTTCTGGGGTCATCTGTTGCTAGGATATGTATAAGAGTCCTCTGGCTGTGCAGTCACAGACCTGGGGAGGTCCTGGCTTGGGTGTCAGACAGCCTCAGTTTAAACTCCCAACAGTACCACTTGCAAGCTGTGGGACCTTGGTAGGTTACTCAGTCTCTCTGTGCCTTCAGTTTCCCATCTGTCAGATGGGCTATTAATGGGCCCTACTCAGGAATGTAAGGGTCATATAGCCTCTGTAAAACAGACTGCTTGTTGCTGGGCAGGAGAGCTCTGTAAATACTGGCCACGAGGATGCTCCTGAAACCATTGCCTGTTTATACTGACCTTTGGACTGATGACAACACCCTCTTCACCTCCAGGTTCAGTGGATGGGGGACAAGTTCTGAATGCAAAGGGGTCAGGTCTACTTTCCAAGGACATTTGCTACTTGGTCCCCCTCCCCTTCCCCGGGCCCCCCGAACCTCACTTCTTGGTATTCCTAGAACTTTCTCTCCATCCTTAGCTTCCAATGCAGGGAGGAAAGAGCACAATTTGAAGATTTTAAGTCAGAACAACTAAGTGCCACCTATCCAGCCCTCACCTGCAGTTATCTGCGGAGACCAGATTAATAATGCACGTGAAGCAGTAAGGATTCAATAAAAATGGTATGTGAGGTGTGACTCGAAAGTAATAAACCTTTAAAATCAGTCATGCTAGGACTTCTGTTGTCAAAGGGTACTCTCCTTCAGGTCAGAATTTTTGGAGGTTATTGACACATACCTCAAAAAGCATTCGAAGGAGCTGGGAGCCCCCTTTAGAGCCAGTGCCTGGGCCACAAGCAACTCATTGGTGTTTCTTTGTACTTCTCCATCATCCTGGATCCAAAACGGAGACACCTATCTCGATCCCCTGCATCAGTCACTAAATTGGGCTTGGAATTTTTGTGTGTTTCCAGAATAATCCAAATCTATTATCAAGGGATGAAAATGTGTCCTTATTCAGTAAACTCAAAAATACTCCTCAGGCGCTGTTGAAGATTGTAGAGAATTTTAGGAAACAGTTTGAGGAGTAACAGTGTTGTTGGATTAAGTAAGATCTTAATGGGGTTTCTTTGAAGAGGACCATATTCATTGGTAGGTGAATTCCTGTGGTTGGTTAGGAATTATTTATAGTATAGCTGTGCCTTGTGGTAACGGAGTGCTGCTGTCTATAGCCACAGGCGGAGTTCGGGCAGAGAGATGCCAGTGGTGGCTCAAGAACTCTGACAGGGTCTTAACCTCTTTGCTTTCTAGCTGTGTGGCAGGGGGCAGCTGCCTAATGTCCCTGGGTCTTACTTTCCCTATGTTAGAAATGGGGCTAATGCTATCTATCCTGCTTCCTAGACAAGGCTTCCGAGGAGGAGCAAATATAATTATGACCACAAAGGCATGTTTAAATGTAGACACAGCGAGTAATTTGAGTCAGAATACAATGAACTTACTGTGCCCTGGGCCAGGCATCCCATCTCTGGGCCTGTTTGCATATCTGTAAAATGGCGAAGATACTCCCAGCTCCATCCACCTCGCAGTGCTATCATAGGGGTGAGATGGAAACTCATCCTCGTGGACAGGCTTTGTGAACACGCACGTGCTGTGTATTTGGGAATGCCTCCGGCATTATTATTACTCTAAGTGAGGTGGCCTTTGTGGAGCAGGTAGATGCAGGGGGATGTGTAGAAAGTAGGAGAGGAAGGGGAGAGAGGGACAGCATTCTGGGATGTCTCACTGGCCTGTTGTCAGTCCTCCATCTCTGTCCTCTCAGCTGCCTCTGGTCTTGGTGGCTAGCTCTTTCTCAGCCTCTGTCCCACCCAACCAGTAGGATGTTCTTCACAGGCCTGCCCTTGGCCTTCTACCTGCAGCTCGGTTCAGTGAGTGTTTACTGAGTCCTCCCAGGAGCCACGGTCTCTCCTAAGGGACATAGAAATTTGATCGAATATGTTATAATTATACAACAAGTTAAAACAGTAGTCAAGAGGGAGCGAGTTCTCTCTGGAAAAAGCTTCTTGGGAGTGGTGTTCCCTGAGCCAGTTGTAAGAAAGCAGTCAGATTTTGCCAAGGCCCAAGGGAAAGGGAGCAGGGCACTTAGGTAGGGAAGTCCACAAAACAGAGGCACAGAGGGAAGACATAGCATGGCTTCACCTGTTTTCTCTGAGGAGGTGATACCCACAACTATCTTTCTTCTCTTCAGATACCCAGTCCGATTCCTTCAGCCACCTGCCAAACATCTGCACAGTTGTGCTTCACTTTCAACACAACAGATAATGGTTATAAATGCAAGCATGTCATCTCCCCCCTCCCCCTGCCCCCCCGAGAACCTGTCCTTCCTTTGCTTGTTTATGGTCCCGTTAATTTCTCAGTCATACATTCAGAACCTCAGCCGTCTTTGTCTCGCGGCTTTTTCTCACTCACATGGGATCACCACCGACTCTTCCCTTTGTCACTTTCTTTCTTCTTCTGAATCCTGTCCATACTCTTAATTCCTTTCGGACAGTGGGCAGCGTGGGCTGCCGGGATGTCCCCATTCGGGTCCTGAAACTGCAGTTTGGATCCAGGGGTCCTGGGAGACACCCTGGAAGCCTGCCTGAGGAGCCCTGCCTGTGTCTTTCTGGCTTTCCCTCTCAGAGTATGTTGCCATGTCTCTGTAGCTCTGTCTTCATCTTGTGCTTGCCATTCTTATCCTTCATTCTTTTTCTATTTCTGTATTATTATTATTATTATTATTATTATTATTTTAGATAGTTTATATTGAAGGCCTTTGGAGTCAGACAGACCTGGGCTGGGATCCCAGTGTATTATTTGTGGGATCCTTGAGCATCTGTTTGATCTCTCGACACCTCAGTTTCCTTATCAAAAAAAATGGGGACAATAATGGTGCCCACCTGCCAGGGTTGTGGTGAGAATTAACTGGGACAGTCCATGTGCAATGCCTGGCATGGTGCCTGCAGCGTGTATCTGGGCTGCTGTCATTATCCTCATCCTCGTCTTCGTCGTAATGACCCTACTCTGGCATTCTCCTCCCTAGCTTTACTCTCTCCTCCTCTCTCTGTAAGTTTCTCCCTTTCTTTCTACTCCCTCTATTTTATATCTTTTTCTTAACTGGCTATAGCATACAACTGACTTTAAAAATATTGGTTATATTTGAGGGGCGCCTGGGTGGCACAGTTAAGCGTGGTTTCGGCCCAGGTCATGACCTCACATGTGTGTGTGTGTTGGAACCCCACATCAGGCCTTGCGCTGACAGCCATCGGCAGAGCCTGCTTGGGATTCTCAATCTCTCTCTCTCTCTCTCTCTCTCTCTCTCTCTCCTTTTCCCTCTGTGTCTCCCCCACTCACACTTGTCTCTGTCTCTCTCAAAATAAATAAATAAACTTAAAAAATCTAAAATCTAAAAAATGTATATATTACATATATATATATATATATATATATATATATATATATATATTACTTGTATTTGAATCAAGTGTCAAGTTTCCCAACTTAGTTGTAAAGGCCTATTGGTAAACCTTTCATTTATGTCTCTAAATAGGTTTTATATATGCACCCCCACGGGCTCCCAGTGGCCCACGGTGAGAGCACCCCTTTCTGGGGCTGGCGGTGACAGCCGCGGCCTCCTCCCTTCCCTTCCCCCACCTGGCCCCGCGGGCCCTTTGTGCTGCAGCATCGTTCCACTGTGTACATTTTCTAACACTGTAAGCCTTCCAGACAAATGATGTTTCTATGATTTCCTTAGAGTCCTGGGCCCCTTCACACAGGTCTACGGAACAAATTATGGCAGAACTTAACAAAAGTCAGGTGGCCGCATTTCATGTCATTCGACCTCCCCGCCTCCCTCCCACCTCCCCTCTTCCTCCTCGGAACCAGGATGTTTTTCCTTGCCTTTTTATTGTTTCGTCAAGCTGGCAGGCCTCCTTTGGCGGGGCTCTGCCACCGGGCTTCCTCTCTGGGTGTGAGTGAATGTTAGGGTGACAATACAGGAGACAGGCCTGCTTCCCTGCCCACACCCCCAACTTCATCTTCAGGCGCCACAGGGAGCTGCCCCTTAGGCCCCCTTCTCGAAACCACCTCTGCTGAGCCACCTCTCAGCCCCTCCACGAGCTGTTTATCTTTCAAAGAATGAGAGGGGCAAAGAAAACTGAGGCACCAGATGGATAAATGCCCACGGGGACAAGATAGCCTTCCCACCCCCCTCAGACAGCCTTTTTGTTTACTGATTTAATTGGGAATCTTCTGACATGACCCTTGGGCTATTTTTCAAAGCCTCCTTTTTTTTTTTTTTAATCCTATGGAATTATTTTTAAAGCAAGGAACTTGAGGTCACATCAGAGTCCTTCACCTTCCTCTCCTGCCTGGGGTTAGGCTGCTTCCCTCCTTAGCACCCTCAGGCTACCTCAGAGGTGATTCTGTTTCTGGAAGCCTGCGGGACCCCGGACTTTGGGGAGGGGGCAAGGGGGAGGGTCCTGGCCAGCCCCACCCTGGGTCATGGGTCACAGCTCAGTCCCACAAGCCTGCCTTTCTCCCCAGAGGATACTCAGCTAGACAAAAGCAGACTCTCACAAGGAGGAGAGGATAATATGCCTTGTAAATTTTATACTTTTCATTACTAGACGCTGTTCCTGGGGGACCTGTTTTTAAAAATCAGATCATTGGAGGGGCGCCTGGGTGGCTCAGTCGGTTAAGGGTCCCACTTTGGCCCAGGTCATGATTTCACAGTTCGTGGGTTTGAGCCCCGCATTGGGCTCTGTGCTGATGGCTCAGAGCCTGGAGCCTGCTTCGGATTCTGTGTCTCCCTCTCTCTCTGACCCTACCCCGCTCACGCTCTTTCTCTCTCTCCTTCAAAAATAAACGTTAAAAAAAATCAGATCACTGGGTCTCAGGTCCAAACACTTCTTAATGTGTATGGTTTTTCTTAGGGCTGCTCCTTTCAGGGCAAGAACAAGGAAGGAAATGAAACTCCCCGAGAGCCCTGGACAGTCCAGATCGAGGGCTGCCTTTTGTTCACACAAACTCATTTGGCTCCTAAACGTCCTCCACCCAGAATCATTACATCCGCAGTAGTGTTTCAAAACACAGCCCTGAGCAGCCGCACTGAGTAGGCGGCTGCCCTCTGGTGAGGTCGCAGCCACCTTCCCTCCATGTCCCCAAGGTTCCTGTCTACCCCCAGATATCCCACCTGCTGGCCATCCGGCAGGAAATCCCCCTGGTTTGTTGGATTCCTGGGGTGAAGGCCGTGATCTGGAGAGACAGTGCAACCCTGAAAGGGAGGATGGGATTCTTGTCCCAAACCTGCACCCAGGATACCTTCTCTGCCCAGCTCCCTAGCTTCTCTGCCTACCAAACTTCCAGGATACCTTCTCTGCCTAGCTGGGCCTCTTCTCACACCCCCATGTCACTGACATCCACATCACAGGAATTTATTAACCCCATTCAGCTCTCTTGGAAGCGATAGGCCCCTTGAGGCAGAATCCAGTGTCTTGTGTGTGGTTGATGCTCAGTAAATATATTTTTTATCTATTTTTAAGGGTACAAGTTATTGGCATTGAGTACATTCACAGTGTTGTACTACCATCACCACCATGAATTTCCAGAACTGTTTCATTATCCCAGATGGGAACTCATTAGGTAATGACTCCTCATTCCTCCCTCTCCCCAGCCTCTGCTAATCTCTATTCTCCTTTTTGTCTCTATGACTTTACCTATTACAGGTACCTCATGTAAGTGGAATCATATAATATTTGTTCTTTTGTGACTGGCTTTTTTCACCTAGCATGACGTCTTCAAGGTTCATTCATGCAGTGTATGTCAGATTTCCTTCCTTTTTAAGGCCAAGCGACATTCTCTTGCATGTATGTAGCACATTTTGCTCATCTAGTCATCCATCAATGGGCATTTGGGTTGCTTCAACCTTTTGGCTATTGTGAATAATACTGCTGTCAACACGTGTGTACAAATGTCTGTTTGATTCTCTGCCTTTAGTTCTTTTGTGTATGTCCCTAGCAGTGCAATTGCTGGATCATATGGCAATTCTATGTTTAAGTTTTTGAGGAATGACCAAACTGTTTCCTACAGTGGCTGTGCCAGTTTATATTCCTACCAGCAATGCACGGAAGTTCCAATTTCTCTTAAGTTCTCATCAACACCTACTTTCCTTTCTTTTTCTTTTCCTTTTTTTTTTCCTTGATAATAGCTGTCCTAATGAGTATGAAAGTAAACAGTCTTTTGAATTTATAAATGCCACCCACTGGACGTATTATGGACCTGGCGCTATTATTGTCCCTCTTGGACCCCGGTCCTGTCTGAGGGTCAGATTAGTTCATTGCTATGGTCCCTAAGGGCAGGGGTCACTTTCAGAGAGGGATGGGGGCACCAAGGACAACCCAGGCAATTTCCCAACTTTGGCCAGAATGCATGATGCAAAGCACTGGATGTTAGCTAGCGAAGCAGGCTACATGCCATAAATTAGTTTGGGAAGAGTTGGCTGAGCTCCTGTCTTCTCAGTCCTCACTGGCTTCATTTGGGTGTGGTTAACTAGGAAAGACACCAGAAAGAAAGGGCTGGGCTGGGCTCTGGTCTCCATCCTGCCACTTAGTTCTGGGTTATTCTAGGCATGTGACCTTAGTACTGAGGCTTAGCCTTCTGTTCCTAAAATGGGGTAAGAATTCCTATCTTGCTTGCCATGCAGAATGTCAGGACCCAACAGGATAATTTAGCCCCCTGAAATTATCAAGTAAAGAAGCGCTTTGCAGATTGTAAACATGTGGGATTTCTTAATTCGATCTCTGAGAATAGGGGCAAAATTCCATCCTCCTATAAAGTTCCAGTGGACAATGTCCTGCTCCTCTTGTGGTTTACAGCCATCTACCATACCAAAAAGGGGATTAAAAAGGGAGCTTTTTCATTTCAGTTCTAGTCCTGTGTGAGCAATTGAATCTGAGGAAAATCTCTAAAAATTATAAAGAAATTCACTATCGTTGGTATGAGAACCCATGCTAGCACATGCAGTCATGTGGCTAGAAAGCACCCAGCTCTCCCATGTGTTCCCCAAGTTGAGGGATCCCAGGAAAGCTCTGAGGGGGAGCCAGAAACAGGGAATTCACAGCTGGGGGAGGGGGGGAAGTCAGTGTCTTTTCCAGAACGTTCTCTCATGAGCCTTAACCCCTAACAATCTGAGTTTCATCTTCTCTTTGCCATGTGACACTCCGGAAAGTCCCGGGGACTCTGGTTGACTATTCTCTGGCCTTTCCACAGGCTTGGCCCCTGCCTGTCTGTGGTGTCTCAGCACTCATTGCCTTGCTGGCTCCTATTTCAATTCATCCTATCCTTCCCTGGTCCTCTGTGTCTCCTTCACTGACTCTTCCTCTCCCTCTGATTCAAGGTTCCCCTTAATTCAGTCCTCGACCGTCACTTTTCCCTTCATACTCCATCTCCTCATCCCTCTTCCTAATTGACAGTCCCAAATTTTTAACGGCCTGTCAGACATTTCCAGTGGGAAGTTATAATGTCACCCCTCACTTCATATTTTGAAAACAGGCTTTTCTTGTCTCTCAAACTCATTCTCCATTCTGCCTCCACTCTTTATTATTATTCTTTTCATTACTCATGAAAATTATCTCTGAGAAGCTGCTTTAGAGGTCTTCTTGCTCAGTGTTCCTGCTAATAAGTGCAGCTATCATCAAACCAAACCTGTCTGATTCCAAAGCCCCTGTGCCACAGGCTAGGTTGCTCCTCTTAGGGAGGAGTGGGACATTGCTCATGGATTTGAGACCGGGGTTTGAAGACCAGGGGGACGTTGTTCCCTGACCAATGCCTTAAAGCCCATGTCACAGAATAAGCTGGGATGTGAGGGAACAAGAGCTGGGTTCAGATTGTGAATCTGCCGTTTAGTGCATGACCTTGAACAACCACTTAATCTTTCTGCCCTTCTTCCCGGGTGCCATGATACCCACTTGACCAGCTGTCATTCTCATTAAATGAGATAAATGCCCTTGAAAACATTTAGCACGTGGTAAGCACTGAGTAGCTATTTGTGAAATCTGATTCTAAATGGAGGGAAATGAAAATAAAGGGATCCTGCTTTAACTCTGTGACATAGGGCCCACAGGAGTGGTTGACAGTGCAATGTGGGGGCGGGCTGGGCCCTCTGGGAGGAAATTGCCTCTTTGGATGACACAGCATACTCCCTGTACACACCCACTCCACTGCTCAGAAACAATGCATGTTGAAAAACCCCAAATCATGGGGTGGGTGGTGAGGAGTTGACTCTATAGCAGCTGCTAATTAGGAAATCCTACTCCCAGGCTGTGCTAGCATCCCTGATGTTGGTTCACAAACAGATGTTTTAGAACATGAAGACACTACAGAAGTGGAAGTTGTCAACTTGGGGGAAAAAACAGGCAAAGCAATGAAACTGTCTTGACACAGGGGGCTGAGTGCAGAGGGAAAGACGGTATTTCCAGCTCAAATATACCTGGGAGGTTGGGACATCTCAACTCCAGTATGAGGCTGGTTGGTGCGGCTCAGTTGCCGTGGGATGTGAGTGAGGTTGAGCAAGTACCTCTGACTATCTGGGGAGAGGGATGGGTGAGGTGAGGAGAGCCAGCCTCAGAGGCTGCCCCTGAGTGTCCAGTAGGGCACAGGGTCTTCATCCTCCTTCTCCGGCCCAGACTCCGAAGCCTGAGGTGTACCTTCTTTCCATTTCTCCAAGGCCATTTCTCTTCTCTGCCAAGAGTCAGAGCAGGTTCTGGATTCTCCCCCTGCACGTGTTAGGTCCCTGCTGACTCCTAGCCGCTTTACTCTAAATTTCTCTCCCACTCGGGGTTTACCCCTGTGCTGAACAGGGAGCTACGCCAAAACCAAAATTCAACCACAGTACTCCTAAACAACTCAGGGCTTCTGAAGGGATTCATCCTTGGACCTCAATAAATATTTTAGCACTGGACTCATTGTTCCCCCACCAAGATACAGCATGGAATCATGTCAAGCACTTGCATGTTCACAATCAAAAGATTGTGAATGGGTGGCAGAGTGGGTGGGCTGGGGTGCCGCATGGTTAGTTAATCCCCTTCTGAAGAGTAGTTCATAGGTAATAAAGAAGTAGAGGGACATCCAGAGTTCAACAGCAGGCAGTGGAATACTATTCTTTTGGAACCCTGGGCCAGTAACATCAGGGGCTTATGCCAGAGGTGGGTCTGGCTCTCACACTGTGCCTTCCTAGTTCTCCCTGCATCTGCTGGCAGAGTGTCCTGGAGCAAAGCCAGAGCGAGGCCCCAGCTCACAGAGCCCACCTCAGTCCTTTCAGGGGGTGCACCCCTAGCTTCCAGCAGAGCTTGTACCTCTGCAACTAGCTCTGCTCTGCTGCCTGGAGAGGGGTTGGTTAGCAGTGCCTGCCAAAGTCATGTCCAAATCTGTCCGTTCACATTGAGTGACCTAGACCCCTTGAACAGCTGCAATGGGTGTAGCACTCACTACGGACCAGATAGTCTTTGACACTCTCACATGTGTGTGTACTGTGTCACAGCCCAGTGAGGTAGGTGCTGTCATTATCCCCCTGTTACAGACGAAGAAGCCAAGGCAGAGAAATTACGTATGTCATCCAAGGTCATACGGCATGTACGTGGTAGAACCAGAAGTCTAACACAGACAGCCTGACTTTAGCCAGTTTGTATGTTACCCACTGCTTCTCTTGTTAAGTAAGTACTGAGTTTCTATATCCAGACAGGGAGCTGGAGGCAGGCTCTTTTCCTTTTAGATGAGAGAGTGTCCACATAGAGAACACAGATTCTCAAGGTGGGGTAAGCAGGTGACTTTCCCCGTCATGTGTTCCGGGGGGAAGAAAGGGAAACATCCCCAGAAGAAGAGTGACGGTACAGGTAAGAATTTCTGATCAATCCAGGTGGCTATGGCACCTGCAACTGAGGGAAAGAGGGTAGAGGTGGCATCATAAGCCCACAGGTCCCTAACGCCCACAGGGCCCAGCAGTGGCAGTACTGACCAGGGGTGTGTTCAGTCTCTAGTTGCTGTGGACAGATGGTCATCCCCTTGATCAGGCCACCAGCTATGGCCACAGCTGGTGCTGAGTGGTTAGGTACCCAGAGGCTGGTTGTCCAGACACAGGTAAACTCATCAGTCCTTCAGCTGGGTGCTCAAGGCCACTCATAATGCTTATGTTTCAGAAATAGCTGTATTATGAGCAAGTTGCATGAGCCACCTTTATATCGAAAGTCTACAGGCTTTACCTACCTTAGGGAGCAGTCTAGGGACCAAAGAAAGCCCCTTATAAGAAGGCTTCCAGACCTAGAGTCCTTTTACCAAGATACCAACTTTTTTGTTCTTTTTCTTAGAAGATGCTTTTTTTTTTTTTTAAAGTTTATTTTTAGGAATCTCTACACCCAACATGTGGCTTGAACTCACAGCCCTGAGATCAAGAGTCGCATGCTCTTACAAGTGAGCCAAGCCAGGCACCCCAGGAGATGCAGGTTTTTAAACAGATACATATGTATATATATGTTTATGTTTATAAATATATGCATATTTATTTATGTTTATATATACATATATATTTTTTTAATGTTTATTTTCTTTTTGAGAGAGAGAGCATGAGTAGGAGAGGCAGAGAGAGGGAGAGAGAATCCCAAGCAGGCTCTGTGCTGTCAGTGCAGAGCCAAATGCAGGGCTCAGACTCACAAACTGTAAGATCATGACCTGAGCTGAAATCAAGAGTTGGATGCTTAACCACCTGAGCCACCCAGGTGCCCCTAAACACATCTATTTTTAATAACATAAGGTCATATGGTACATGCCATTTTTTAATTTATATTTTTAATTAACTGTACAGGGTGAACATAGTACATATCTAAAACTGTATCAATAATATATTTTGGTCAGCCCTTTAAAATCTTGTTGTCTTATAATTACTTACAAGGTCCTATTGCAGAAATTTAGGTTGTTTCCAATTTTCATTATTATAAACAATGCTGTGGTAAACTTCCCTGTGCCTGAATCTGTGCATATCCTTAAGAATTTCCTTGAAATTAATTTCCAAAAATGGAATTCCTGGGTCGAAATATATGCCTATTTTTAAGACTTTTGCAATGGATTGAGGAATTTCTCACCAGAATGTGCCAGTTACATTCTTATTGGTGTTGTATAGAGGTGCCAGTCTGCTATGCCCTCAGTGACACTACATCTTATCATTTTTTGAGTCTTTGCCAGTTTGATAGGCAAATATAAATTTATATAAAAAGTTGAAAAAAAGGCTTTTCTAGTTTACATTTGTATTTTATTTCTTTCCAACAATACTGTCATGTATTTATT
This sequence comes from Panthera uncia, assembly GCF_023721935.1. Lineage (NCBI taxonomy): Eukaryota > Metazoa > Chordata > Mammalia > Carnivora > Felidae > Panthera > Panthera uncia. The sequence continues at coordinate 69,091,049 of NC_064810.1, read as the reverse complement.
CTCAAATTATACATTTTCTTCTGTGAATCACATATTCATGTTCTTTGTGAGATGTACATCTTAGGAATTTTTATAAGCTTATTTACTTTGAGAGAAAGAGGGGGGAGAGGGGTCAGAGAGAGAGGGAGAGAGAGAACCGCAAGCGGGCTTCGTGCTGTCAGGGCAGAGCCCAGTGTGGGGCTCAAACTCATAACCGTGAGATCATGACCTGAGCCAAAATCTAGTCGGACCCTTAACCTTAGACTGAGCCACCCAGGTGCCCTTTACATCTTAGGACTTTGAAAAACTTCACGTGTTAGGAATGCTAAACTTTTATCATCCGCTGTAGGCGTTTACCCTGGCTCATTATCTAACTTCTTTGAATTTAAATTCTTATTTTTTATCAAACTCATACATAGTTTAAAGATCAAATGTGTTTTATAAGGCTATTATAAAAAACCCTGACCACTCCTACTACCAATCGTTTTCCGCTTCCCAGAATCAGCCACTTTCAACCCTTTTAACAAGCTCTTTTAGTAATCCTGTCCATACCTCTCGGTAACATGCTTAAATTGCTATTTGTTGATTCATTGTTTTGGTTTTAGGCAATATTAATTAGTTTCTCTCAATGGAAATTTCATATTACTGCAAGCTCTACCAGTTGGAAGTGATACACTCTCTGTTCTTCAGGGTCAGCTTGAGGAACTTGAAAATGCATTTTTTACACAACTTAAAGTCACCCTCAACACAACATGATTCTGGTTATGCCCTCCTGACTTATGCGCTATTGTTATCCATGGTTTGCTTTATCTTGTTTTATTAATCCCACAGATGAGAAATTATTTTAGAAATTCAATGTTGCTTTAGATTTATGCACATATTTACCATTTTCTTTGATCATTATATCTTCTTGCCTCTTCTAGCTTTTATCTAGCATTGTTTTTCTTGCTTGACATAAAATTCTCCCTAATTTCCTTTTGTGGAGGTGGTTGATAAACTGAAATTTGACTGAAAATGTTTCTTTTTTGAAAGAGAGTCTCAGGATATTTTTCAAAGATAGTTTTACTGAATGTACAATATTTACCCACTGGTTTTGGACTTCCATTATTGCTGTTGAGAAATCAGCTGTTAGTCTAATTGTCATCTTCTATACATGATTTGTCATTTTCCCTGTTCTGGTTGTTTTTAAGATGTACCTTGTCTGTGGTTTTCTGCAGTTTGACTATGATGTGAGTTTATATTTCTGTACTATTTTGTTTTCTAAGGATTTGTTGGGCTTCCTTAGTTTGAGGGAAATTCTCAGCCATTACCTTTTTGAATATCGCCATTTCTCTCTTTTCTCTCTTCTCCGCCTAGAACTCCAGTTATATATATATTGGACTTTCTCACTCCTATCTTCCTTGTCTCTTCCTCTCTTTTCCATATCTTCTATCTTTTTATATCATCTGGGTGTTCTCTCATCATCTGTCTTGTAATTATTAGTTCTTTTTTCAGCCGTATCTAAATCTGTCAAGTTTCCTAGTTTCAATCATTATATTTTATTCATTTTTAGAATTTCCATTTAGAGTTCTTTCACTTCTTTTGGCCATTATTTATAGTCTCTCTCTCATTTTTAGTTTCTTATTTCTTTTTATGTATTTTATATACTTACATTCTTTGACTGATATTTCCAGTATTTGAAGGCTTTGCCTATCTAGGTTGCTGACTTTTACCCACTGATGCCTTTTTTCCTTTTATATTTTGTGCTTTTTGACAGTGATCTCTTATTCCTTAGAATTTTATCAATGAATGATAAAATCGGATTGAAGGTATGTTCATTTAGAGAGCATTCACATTTATTTCTGCAAAGCAAGAGGCACTGTATATCCGAACCACTTTTCCTTCACACTAATGGGGTATATGTGGGTGCACATATGTGCATGTGTATTTGAGATATGATTTACATACCATAAAATGCACCCTCTTAAAGTATATAATTTAGTGGTTTTAGTATATTCACAAAGTTCAAGACCACTTTTAAAATATATCCTTGGCTTGAGGTTTAGACCATACAAGTATTGTGAGTTTGTGCTGCATACCCACATGAGGGCTACCTTTCCGGTTACAAATTCTTGAGTGAGATTTATTTTCCTTCATCTAAAACCAAGATCAAAGGCCACTTTTCCCTGCTGGCCCCCTTCTGCAGGGCAGATTTTTTTTCCCTATGTGTCTGACACCCATAGTATAGCCCTAGTCCCAGCTTTATACAGTCTGAGTTTCCTCTCAGACTCTCTCCTTAAGAGTTTTGTCTCCTGTCTCCTACATCCTCCTAATAATCAGACCAGAAGTTCAAGCTCACAAAAGTTGAGCAGGTGCCCCAGGGCAGCTTCTAACTGCCGAGAATTAGCTCACTTCTCTGTATTCCAGCTCTTGGTTCATGTTTGGCCTTAGAAGATGTGATTCTTTACTTACTTGCCAACTCAGCAATGCATTTAGAAATATTGTGTAAAACATATTTTATTTAGTATATTTCGTTTATAGTGGTAGGATGATTTGGGACAATGCAAGACTACGGTCTGCCTTTTTTGTTTTGTTTATAGGGTACATTTCTTTTTCCTTCTTCCATCTTTTGTCACCCCTCCAGGGAGACAGCATGGTTCAGTGCGACTCATGTCTTGTCTTTATGTGGCCATTCCGTACCTTCTAAAGACTGCAGTGGAACTCCTAGGGACATTCCCAGTTCTGTGAAGAAGGGCATGTTGCTGCTTCCTCAGCCATGGGCTTCCTCAGAGGCTCAACAATAGCCAAGTGTCACCCTCATCTTAAGGCTATAATAGAGCAAAATTCATTTTCTTCCTTTGCTCATGGCTTACCAGCTTCCAGGCATTGGTTTTGGGTCGCTTCTACCTCCCCACAATCACTTTTTTTCTGGCTTCTTTTAAGAACACTCTCTCTTCATTGTGCCCAAATGACCAGGAGGATAGAGGGAGCATCCTCAGACCCTTTCACCTTATCTGGAGAGGCCAATTTGCCTTGCAGCTCAAATAGAAAGAACAAAGGGAAGATGTTGTGTGGGTCTCTGGTCTCAAGTTGAAATTGTGGATTTGGTGGCTACCCCTGGAAACACCCCTCCAAATCCCATTTTCAGGTGAATGTGGTCCTTGCCTGTCTGGGGCTGGACCCCAGAGGAACCCAGATGCTTGGCAACGTCCCTCCCCTCTCCAGGAAGTTTCTGTTAATTATCAATTACGGGAAACAGAATAAGAAGCACGAAAGCAGCGATTCTCAAGGGATTTGGGGAGGAAAGGGTTCCTTTAAGAAAGTTTGTCAGAATCTCTTATGGAAGATTTAAAAATCACTACCCCTCCAACCCCAATAAATGAGCCATACTTCTGGTGGGAGTGGACCAGAGTGGAGGAAATGTGGAGAACCATTGGCCTAGAACTGCATTGTCCAGTGCTGTAGCCACTAGCCACATGTGGCTGTTGTGCTCTTGAAGTACAGCTAGTATCATACTCTGGAATTTACAGGTGTCATACCAAAAGAAGAATGCAAAGTATCTCAACTTTTATATCAATTACATATTAAAATGCTACTATTTTGAATGTGTCAGGTATGTAAAGTATTTATTAAAATTAATTTCCTCTGTTACTTTTAAGTTTATTTATTTATTTTGAGAGAGAGAGAGAGAGAGAGAGAGAGCGCGCATGAGTAGGGGGAGAGGAGAGAGACAGGGAGAGAGAGAATCAGAATCCCCAGCAGGCTCCAAGCTGTCAATGCAGAGCCCAGCGTGGGGCTTGAAGTCATGAACTGTAAGATCACATGACCTGAGCCGAAATGAAGTCAGTCGCCCAACTGACTGAGCCACCCAGGCGCCCCTCATCTGTTACTTTTTAAAGTAAACTTACATATGTGGTTTGCATTTGCGTCTTACTTTATACATCTCTTAGAGCTGATCTAGAAGATAACTCGTTCCTTTTGGGAAAGTGTGATATTTTGAGCTGAACCATAGGTTCTGCCTGCAGCCGCTACTAGTCAGATGGCTGGCCATGTTTTGCCTGACTCATACAGATAGAAGTGACTTCATTCATTCCCACCGAGGTCTCTCAGCAGTGCTCACAGCCCGTGATCCTAAGCAGAATGAAAAATATCCTTCCCAAATGAGGAAAATAAAAATAGGTTTTTAAGGGACCCATGTAATCAGCAATAACTTTAAATGGTCCTTGTCCTCATTGCTTTCTCTAGAAACTCATTAAACTCTGTGCCCTCCAATTAGCACATGTATTTCATATTCACTTCCACATTAGCTTGGATATCCAGGGAAATGGCTCTTAAAATGTGGTCTGTGTTTTAGTCTTGGTTTCAGGAGCTGACACCCCAGCAGTGGTGGGGCTCCCTCTTCCAAGCCGTGGCTGCGTCGTGTGCACACATCTTCAGAGTACAAGGCACCCTCCTTAGGCTGGACTTGGGCGTCCCACCAACCGGCCCTGACTCTGAACCCCCTGCCTTGATAAATGATACCTAATTCCACAGATGGTTGCTTCTGCGCCCGGTTTCCCCTCAACTTTCACCTGATCGTGATGTTTGTAACTCATGCCCTCTCTGCCATCATGTTGGGCAATATGGCAGAAAATGATCACTTCAGTATATTTCCTGACTAATCTAAATCCATCCCCTAATTTATAAATGTCAAATAACAGTCCGTACTAATAAGCAACCTTTCCTCAACACCCCTGCGCCGGAAGCGAGGGGGAACAGGAGGATTTGTTACCACGCGCTTTGTCCTGAGCACTGGGCACAGCTGAATGCTCAGGGGCTTGGGCAGGGAGCAGGCTGTCTGGTGACTTGGGCAAGCAATATGAGCCCCCGCCCCGTACCTCCTCTGCCTCCCGGGCAGAGTTGGAGAAGAGCACCTACCTCGACATTGCACAAGGGTTGAACAAATGAGGACATGTCGAGAACATACCTCCGTGGTTGGCATGCACACACATACATGATTGCTGTTATATATTTTTTTTTTACCAAAATGAGACTATACTCTCAATTCTATTTTGAAACTTTAAAAAAAAATTTTTAATGTTTTATTTTTGAGAGAGAGTGACAGCAGGGAAGGGGCAGAGAAAGGGAGACAGAGGCTCCAAAGTGGGCTCCACACTGACAGTAGAGAGCCCAATGTGGGGCTTGAACCCACAAATTGCGAGATCATGACCTGAGCTGAAGTCGGGCAGTTAACCAACCCAGCCACCCAGGGGCCCCTGAAACCTGTTGTTTTAACTCAATAATACCTGTAAAACGTCTTTATTTTTATAACATTTTAATACCTCATCATGTCCTTCCATACGGACACAATGCAACTGGTTTAATTGATCTGCGGCTGTAGGATTTTCAGTTTTGTTTGTTCCTTCCTTCCTTCTATTCTTCCTTCCTTTCTTTTTTGCTATTATAAACAATGACATCATGACTATCAGTGCAGCTAAATTTTTGTCCACATTCTTGAGTATTTCCTTAGGATAAATTCAAAGAAAACAAAAGCACTGCATCAAACCTATTTACGTTACAAAGGTTTTGGTAATATTGCCAAATCCTTCACATGTTTTTCCAGAATTAGGCATGTCCCACCTCCCACCCCCTGCCTGCAAGAGTAGGTGTCAGGATCGAGAGCTGCCAGCTTTTACCCTCCTACCATGCAGAAGACACAATTCACAACCTTGATGCATGCGAGTGCTTCCTTCCCCCTGCTCACACCTGACCTGCGTCCCCTGCGCCCCTCCCGGAGCCTGCCTGGATCCCAGAGCTTCAGGTCCTCTCCCCTGAGCCCTGTATTGGTCTCTTTCTGTCCGTTTTCATCATTTATTCCACTTACTGTAAAATTCAATACTACATAGTATTGTTGCTACATAATTTCTCCCACTGCATTGTAAGAATAATTACTGTGTGGAAAAAAGAAAGGTGAAATTATTCTACCTGAATCCCATTCTTTACTGAGTATCTGCTCATGGCAGACAGAGAACCAGCAGGCTCTTACTGATCCATTTTCTTATTGTTTCAGCTGTGGTAAGGAACCACTGGCCAGAAAGTAGCACCAAACCCCACATAGAAAACATTACCATTGATCAGAACCAAATGGACTTTTCAACGGTGGTCTCCAAGGAGGGCGTGATGACTCAGACCCCCAGAAAGAGCCACACTTCTTCAGATGCTCCAGAAAACTTCATTCCACAAACTGAAGCAGCAGATGCTAGAGGAAGAAATGACTCTTCCAGGAAAACAAATTTCACCATTTCCCCTGTTGGGTCTGACACAGCAACAGCTCTGACTTCCCAGAGCCTCACCAGAGGTGAGTTTGTGCCAACGATGCTCATTTCATTCATGTATGTCCGGTCCTGGAAGATGAAGTTTCTGCCAGTCTCCCTCTTCCCCATCCTGAGTGCCCATCCAAGGGTCCTGGGCTGGGGTAGCTCACCCCTGTGGCTCAGCCTCCATCTGTGGCATGCTGTGATTAAGTGAGTTATCAGCATAGACCAGCTGAGGGTGCAGATTTGCCTACAGCCCCGAGAAGTCCTGGGAATTGACATTCCATGGCCAGACTGAGTCCAAAGGACACCCGCTGATCATGCCCCACACCACAGCCTCAGAGATACCAGATCTGGTCTGGTAGGCTGCGTGGCTGCCCAAATGGCGGTTCCTGCTTGAATCTGCACAGCTCGGTGGCTTGCCACTTCTAGCAAAAAGTTTCAAGAAATGGCTAGGGCTGGATGTGTAAGATTTGACTGAGGAAGGGAAGACACAGAAAACTGACACTGCTTAGGTACCTACTGTATACCGACATATCTATTCTCTCAATTCTCACCGCAAGCCAATGAGGTCACGTTATTCTCATTTTAGGAATTTGGAAACTGAAGGTAGAGATGGTAATTAATCAGAGGTGTATAGGTCAAACAGCTAATAGGTTTTAAAGCTGGGATTTGAGCCTAAGTCTGTATGTCTGAGCACGGTGGGAGGGATAGCTTAGGAGTGGGATGCACAGACCATGTGAGGAAAAGGACAGAAGTGTGGTCTTTTTGTGGAGTGGGAAGGCTGGCAGCTTCCCATGGGGGAGGGTGTAAGTCACACATGGAGGAGAGGATAGTTGTGTGCATGGGGTGAGGAGGAGTCACAGAGGACTTAGAAAACCAGGCAGTTTAGATTTGGTGTTGTAGGAAGAGTCACCGAAGGTTTTTGAACAAGGCAGTGACATGATTAAAGCGAATTTGGGGGGGATTCACCTGGCAGGCAGGTATAAGATGTCTGGGGTGGGAGATGGGGCAGAGTGAACCTGGCATCAGGGGGACCACCCAGGCGGACATAGAAGTCCAGATGCCTGGTGCTAAGATCCATGGCCTGGTGGCCTCAGGGGTAGAGAGGAAGCAATTGGTAAAGACTCTTCACAAAGGAAAATTGATACGAACTTGGTAACAGCCTAAAAGTAGAAGATGACGCCATCAAAGATGACCCCCTGCTTTCATGAGCTTGTTGCAGGGGGTCGGGTTGAGGGACTCAATTCTATAAAGAGTACGAATGACAGTATTTTATGTTCCCTTCATGACATGATGGACACAGAGCTTAGACTTGCGCCTGATGCTGCCTGAGTTTGTTGGTCATCCAGGTTTTGGAAATTTTGTTTATGTTGAATTCAAGTAAATAATTCTGGGGCCAGCATTATGGAATGTGAGTGATGAATCATGGTGATCAGAGTCCGATCTTTGATCCCATATCATCTGATACTTAGCTTCATTGTGCCCCTTTTAGAGTAACTTCACCACAAAATGCAGCCTTTGTTTGTGAGATCTGAAAACAGTCTTTGTCTTGGTTTGTGATCTCTCACTCAGGAGTTAATTTTTCATAGAATGAATAATTGCTCTTAATTTGTTTTCATGGAGGTCAGAGGTGAGCCCACTCAAACATTATTCAGACATTTTGAAGTCTGCTGGTGGAATTTTAATTGTTGGTGTCTGCTTTCAGTATTGGGGACACTTCGCTTGCCATCCAGTTCAGGGTCAGAAGGAAGAACTGCCCCTTCTCACACTGAGAGCGGAACGACCCAGGGGTCCCTGGCAAGAGGAAAGGGGCTCCCCGAAGACGTGACCGTGCACACCCAACTGGCTGCCACTTGGGTTTTCAGCCAGGCCCCTCTTCCTGCTTTAGAGATGGAAGAGGAGACCACGCTCTCTAGGAAGAGAAATTTTTCAGGACCAGCGCTCTCCAGGACACCGGCTCACTCCCCTCCCTCAGACCACCCCGGATGTGAGTGCTCCTATCCCAGTCTCACCTGCTGAAATCATTCAGAATAGAAGTAATAGATGCGTACATCTTGCTAGTAACATACCTGTCACAGGGGCCGAGGCGAGGAGACATTAAAGACAAACGCAAAGTATTTGGGGGAAAAGTACCATCCGCACAATTTACCTTCATACTGAAGTTTGTCTTTAAATTTTTGTTAACGTTTATTCATATTTGAGAGGGAGAGAGCGAGGAAGGGGCAGAGAGAGAGGGAGACACAGAATCCGAAGCAGGCTCCAGGCTTTGAGCTGTCAGCACAGAGCCCGATGCAGGGCTTAAACTTATAAACTGTTGAGATCATGACCTGATCCAAAGTCGGACACTTACCTGACTGGGTGGACTGAGCCACCCAGGTGCCCCTGAAGTTCGTCTTTAAAATATGTTCTCTTTAACTGCATAGGAGGGAAAATAGGAGTTGGTCAGGGGGCTGCTCTGGGCCTTTGTGTCCACCAACCCCTGCTTGTCCCCTTACCCCCTGCACACATGCACGTACACGCATCCAATAGGGACTAAGTGTTGTTGGTGTGTATCCTTTGCACCAGAGACCACGCTCTGGGGTGAGTGGACTGGTGAGCACTGAGTCATTTGATTAGGAGTTAGATTTGTGTTGCTTCGTTACGGCCAACTTGTTTCTTGCAATGGCAAAGATAACACAGATAAACATTTTGCTAGGCGTCATAGAAAAGAAACCCAGACAGTGCACGTGTTTGCAAAGCTGCAGCGGTGGAGAACACGCCTCCTTGCCTTTTCAGCTCCTAGTCATCGTAAGGCCCCTCTCTGGCAGTTCCATGTCTAGCCTGGAACTGTTTTCAACCTTCTCATCCTCCACGCTATCCACCTTGTCGCATTAGGTTCTCCAATACCTATCTGGTACTCAGTGTGTAATCCTCTTGAGGACACAGGCTATGTTGGTTACTTCTCTTGGGTTCCCTGCCATCCCAGGACAAGGTACAGTTGGTAAGTAATGGCGATCAGCATGTGCCCCAGTATCACAGGGCTCATCCAGCTACAGACCAAAGAGAATGCTGGAAACTCTGCCTGCCTTTTCTCTTCTCTTCTCTGAGGTTTTATTCAGAGTCTGTGCATACCTTAGGAAGCAGCACAGAGAGGGCTGGAAATATTCTTGGAAATAGAGGTTAGACTGCCTTCAAAGTTGCCATTTCAAAATTGTTGTAGGTCACAGGTTTTTTAGAGGTACTAGGGGGTTTGGGTTTATGTCACCAGAGCAAAAACTGAACCTGGAGGTCCTTTCTGTAATGCCTATTTAAAGCAGCCAATTCCTCCTCTATATACTCTGTATACAGTTTCTGCTGACTAGGTATGTATATAATTTATGATTCATGTTTTTGGGAGATTCCTTTTAAGATTATTCGTAAACATTGGTCAGATTGGATAAAAGCTACAAGCCTTTCCAGCTGCAAAGGTCTGTGGTTCAGTGATTTACAACCAACTTTACTAAATGGTGGAAAGGAAGCATTTTCTAGGAAGCTACACTTTGATTCTGGTCAAGGTCATTTAATATTTATAATTTAAATTCAACCCATTATTGTGGTTTATTTGAAAATCAGCCTGTTTCCAATTTTACCGGACTTGACCCTGTAGTCACCTGGGTTTTTCAACATTAAAAAATAGTTGGCCTTCAAATTCCTTGAGCATTCATCCTTTTAGAACCTTATGCTTTTAGGGGCGCCTGGCTGGTTCAGTCAGTAAAGCATGTGACTCTTGATCTCAGCATATAAATTTGAGCCCCACGTTGAGTGTACAGATTACCTAAAAATAAAATCTTAAAAAAAAAAAAAAAGAACGTCTCACTTTTAATTGTTGAAGAGTTCCACCATATCTTTCCTACTCCTTGAGTCTCTCACTGAGCATTTCTCTTCCTTTTTACTGAACTGGGTGTTCTGTGCTAGGTAGAGGCCCACCTCCCTCTGAGATACTAGACGCTAGGGCCCTAAGTGCTGTTAAATGAGGGAATAGCCAGGCACCCAGGACTGTCTAGATCTAGCCTGCCAGCCTCCCCCCTCCCTGCGGGGAAGCTGAGAGGGGGACGTGCACAGAGACCTGAAGCCATATGGGAAGCAAAATTCTGCTTTTACTTTCCAATCTGGGCTACTAGCTGCTAACCCCCTAACCAGCACTCCAGTATACCTCCTCCCTCCACCCCTTAAATCTGAATTCTGACACTTTACTATCCCTGCCTAACTACAGGATTGAGGGGCTCTAGGCACACATGTAGGAGCACTGAGGGAGCCGGTAGGACTTGCCAGAGGCAGGCTCGGAGGGGACCCAGCTGGCACTCTGTAGAAGGGAAGTGAAGAGAGAGGGAGGTGGGGGCGTGTCTCTGTTGACACTTGGCTGCTCCATCCACCAGTAAACGTGACCCAGTGAAAGTCCTGGCACTTAGGCCGGTCAGATGAGCCGTATTCCTCTGGAGGTGAACATTAGCGCGGCCACCAGGAGCCTGGCCTGGGGAGATGGGGCTCCCTATTAGAAACATGAAGGGATTTCACCAGATGATCCTAAACATCCTTTCTAGCTCCAGCATCTGTTATTCCAAACACATTCAGCCTTTGTGTTCTGTGCCTCCTTTCTCTCCTCGCTCTGCTACACAGAAACGTGCGTGTAGCACCGCCTCGTCTGAGGCCTGGCTAGCCAGGAGTTCCCTGCCTCCGAAAATAAATTGTATGCCAGGGATGGATGCATTAAAGCAGGGATAGGCCCAGACAGCTAAATCAGATTTTTAAAAAGCGATCAGAAGCCATTTGAAATTATTTTTCTTGCTGCTTTATATCTTCCTGTACTTTCCATATGTTCTGTAATGAACATGTACTATTTGATCATTGGGGGAAAAGTAAGTACAGCAGCTCACAGGGGGAAAAGTTCTCTTTTGAAGGCAGAAAGATATCTGTGTATATTGAATTGTGTGAGAATGGCTATAGTTGAGCACTAAATTTAGTACTGAGCTTCCTGGAAACGAGGGCACAAAGGGAAACCGGGTGGGGCATGTGATCATTGCCAGATAAAGTAAGCATACAATTTCATCCACAGGCATGAGTGTTTTGAGGGCAGTGAATTCTTTTTTTTTTTTTTTAATTTTTTAAAATTTACATCCAAATTAGTTAGCATATAGTGCAACAATGATTGCAGGAGTAGGTTCATTAATGCCCCTTACCCATTTAGCCCATCCCCCCTCCCACAACCCCTCCAGCAACCCTCAGTTTGTTCTCCATATTTATGAGTCTCTTCTGTTTTGTCCTCCTCCCTGTTTTTATATTATTTTTGTTTCCCTTCCCTTATGTTCATCTGGTTTTTCTCTTAAAGTCCTCATATAAGTGAAGTCATATGATTTTTGTCTTTCTCCGACTAATTTCACTTAGCATAATACCCTCCAGTTCCATCCACGTCATTGCAAATGGCAAGATTTCATTCCTTTTGATTGACGAGTAGTATTCCATTGTATATATATACCACATCTTCTTTATCCATTCATCCATCGATGGACATTTGGGCTCTTTCCATACTTTGGCTATTGTTGATAGTGCTGCTATAAACATGGGGGTGCATGTGCCCCTTCAAAACAGCACACCTATATCTCGTGGATAAATGCCTAGTAGTGCAATTGCTAGGTTGTAGGGTAGTTCTATTTTTAGTTTTAGTTTTTAGTTTGAGGAACCTCCATACTGTTTTCCAGAGTGGCTGCACCAGCTTGCATTCCCATGGGGGGCAGTGAATTCTAAGAGGACTATTTATATAAGGAATGTTGAGACTCGTAATAGAAAAATGCCATCAGTTGCTGTTCTGAGGAAATTGTGCTAATGTTCTTTAAAAGGTGATATTTTATATAGATTCTCAGTAGGAGCTGAGGGTGTAATAATGGATCTCAACTCATGAAAGTACTTCTGTGGGTAGCTGAGCTAATGTGGTCCAGGTAAATTGCTTTGTGGTGATTTCACTTTGTAAAGGAAGAGAGCATAAATAACTCAGAAGATTGTAGACTTAGTGTATCTTTCTCAACTATCTGCCGCTTCAGCTGGATTTTTGGCAGGTTCTGGACAGCAGTCAAGCCAAGGTTGAGCACTTGCTGCATGCCTGAGGTTCCAGCATTTTCTGTTGTGGTTGGAGAGTGATGTACATACTTTTACCAGATGAGTGAGCATTCTTTCCACCTCCTGTTATAAAGATTAGGGAACTTGGCTTGTTTCTGCTCCCAAATGGATGGTCTTCCCATTTTTGAATGGGTGCTTCAAGAGTAGAAATGAGCAGGGAAGGACAGTTATTAGATAACCAATATTGCTGGCCTGTCGATTGGAAACATGGCAGATTTCCCCCAGATGTGTTCAGCAGGTGCTCATTGAATAGTAAAAGTGGTGGTTATAGATTAACTTTTAACTTTTTCTCCTTTTCACCACTTGTATAGAAGCATTCGTACTGCTCCATAGCTTTACCATGAGGATTAAATGAGATTATGTAAATCAAGTACTTAGCACAACGTAGAAAGGTATATATAAAATACGGGCGCATTGTACTTGGTCGGTAAATGGCAGCTTTTAATAACGCTGATGAGATGGTGAAGCAGCATTCCATGGGGCCCCAGTCAGGGAGAGAGAACGCAGCCATTTTCCTTTTGTGGCTTTCAGCATTTGTGACTTCTGTAATTGTGTCTCTGTGGCCATCGATTTGCTATACAGGTCTGGAGGCTGAGTCCAATATAGCTGCTGCTGTACAGTGAATCAATGAAATAATGCAGTTGACTGGGGATGAGAGTGATTTGAAAGAGCACCCAGCAACCGAGGAGGTTGAAAACGGGCAGATTTAGACGATGATTCTAATGACGTTAGGTCCTAAGAGGCTAAGTGGCTAGTGAGGATTTGGGGCATACATATATGATGGGTTCCTTTTTTTTATACTAATGCGTTTTTATTTGGCTGTTTATGTTTTTCAGCGAGGGGGGTGGTCAGGTCAGCTGGGACTCCGCTTTGGGGTCCCGTCTATTTGTGTGGCTTGCTTACCTCTTCATTTCGCTTTCATTGTGGCCCAGTGTCCAGAACTGCCTGCTGTGTTCTAGGTATATATAGTACAGGTTCCATGGTTTGTACAAGAGTAAGAGGAGCCTTTATTTCCTGGCTCTCTCTCTCTCTCTCTCTCTCTCTCTCTCTCTAATTATATTTAATATTTATCTGTGCTTTTGGTCACAACTACACATAGGACTGGTCTTCAAGGGACCATTTATAATGGCAAGTTAATTCTGCCCTTTCGGGGTCAAAAATAACAGCTTGAAACCTTTCATTATAAAGGTATAGAGTACTTCTTATTATTTTTGGCTTGAAAAGAAAAATGTTTTTTCTTGCCTTTGGATCTTGCCTGCCATGTTTCTTCCCACTCACCAAGCTTTCCTGCAGTTTATTCCTGTTTGGAATGAACACGTCAGTGTGCCCTTCCGGAGGCCAGTTCTCAGGGTATCCTTTGGAAAGTTCTTTGTGGAAGGGAGACATGAGCAAGCCACCTGTACTCCTGTGGAACAGGCTGCGCATTTTGACCAAAATGGCCTATCAATCCATTTTTGAGGTTCTTGGCAAATTAATCCAGTGTCTGCCATCCTGCCATCCTTTTCATCAGAAAAACTGTTCCCAGCCTGGAGTCTTCGACTTGCTAGTGGTCCACTGGGGTGGTATGTAAGCTTGAGAGTCGGTGTCCAAAGCCCAATGAGGCTAACTACGATAATGAAGCTTGTTTGCTTTTGGATGGAATTAAATCAAATCAGTGGGGTAACACTGAGTATCTCCTGCTGGTTAGAAGCTCTGTTACTTCTTAAATGCAGTTCAGTTTATAGTCTTTCAGAACATAAGGGTTACGGTGGCCATGAAGTAGGAAATAATAAAGAACCCTTAATGGTGACAAGGCCAGAAATTATTGCTCTAGGCTAGTATTGTTCCCACTGTGGTCTGTGGAGCCCTGGCCTCCCCAATGGTGACCTGGGGGCTGGGCTCCTACCACCGCCTTACTTTTATTCATTTTTTACGTACGGGTTTTAATCTATAATAGCATTTGAACAAAAGGGTTACATTGCTAAAATAAAACAAAACAAAAACCTGTACCTTATCACAATGGCCTGTCCCTACATGATCTATAAGGTGGAATTCAAGAGTACAAGTTTTTACCTTCCTCTATAAAAGCCAAGGCAAAGAATGTCTAGAGGCTTTGTTCCATTTTCCTTTCAGCCAGAGCCGAAGCTTTTCATTGTGCTTGAAGGACCTCACTGCTTCTTCACTGAACTCTGTGAGAATCAGAGCCTGTGAAGAGAGAGTGTCAAATGTGTTTATCTATATTAGGTCTACATTATCTAGATTTATCCAACAAAATGTAATAAACATTATTTGTATCTAGATACATCCCTGATTTTCTTAAACCCTTGAGTAATCTTTTTTTTAAGTGTTTTTTTTTTATGTTTGTTTACTTTTGAAAGAGAGAGAGAGAGAGCATGAGTGAGGGAGGGGCAGAGAGAAAGAGGGAGACACAGAATCCAAAGCAGGCTCCAGGCTCTGAGCTATCCGCACAGAGCCCAACGCAGGGCTCAAACTCACAGACCACAAAATCATGACCTGAGCCAAAGTTGGAAGCTTAACTGATTGAGCCACCCAGGCGCCCTCAACTCTTGAGTAGTCTTAAAGCATATTTTCTTCTGTTTTAGCTTCTGGAAGCACTGAGATGCTTAACAACTCCACTACTCTCCGAAGCACCTTGCTGAATGGGACACAGAGTGTGCGTGTTACCACCACGCTCCCCAGTGGTGTCCCAGGGATGCTCCAGTCTTTAACCGGCAGTCCACGACCTCTAAATGAGACGGAGCATTCCCCCAAGGACTCAGAAATTGCCATGACTTCAGTATCAGCCCGTTCTTCACCCTTTGAGGCAGAGCTGAGAAGAGGCAGTGGAGTAATCAGGAATCCAGGGGATGGGGAATTCACTGAGCCATCCACAGAAAATGGATTTGGCCTCACATCTTCTGGGGTCTCAGTGGAATTCTGGCAAAATGATTCCCCAAGTAAGTATTTAATTTTTACTTGATCTATCATGGACTTTTAAAAACTATTGGATTGCCTTAAAAGATCACTTCAAGACCATTTGAAATCTCAAAAAATAAATAAAGTGTGTTCTTAGCTAACACCATCTCCTTTATCTGGTATACCACATTATCACATTTTGATTTTTGTCCTTATGCGAACATTGTGAAGTTCATCAGACAGGCATCATTCCTCCTGCTCTTTTATAGACGAGGAAACTAAGGCCCAGAGGGTTTAAGAAATGAGGGCACGGGCATGTAGCTTGTTCACAGCAGAGCTGAGAGCTTGGCCTTGGAGCAGTCACTGTCAATCGCATGTTATCGCTCTGTGGGATTGTCTTCAAGGTGAGGGCTGGCCTGCTCTTTCAGACTAGCTGGAGCTATTTTATGTACAGATCATTCTTCCAAATAAAATGTACAGGTATAAATATATTCCTCCAAATTCATGGCTTCAGGTTATGCCGTATAGTTTATTTTTTTTTTGCTATACTTGCAACTTAGAATAATCTTTATTAATAATGGAACTGTTTTGGAAAGATGCATGTGACTAAGCACTGTAGGTAGGCACATCATATTTGTTGTTGGACATAACATATTCCTTCCCTTGACCACTTTTGGGGAAAGGGAGTAAAACACCACAGCCTAGAAGTTGCTCTGCTACTTTGCACTTGTTCTTTAAAGGCTCCCTTCTTCACCAGGGCTTATTTTTAGTATTGCTATCTTATTGACACTGAAGAGTTTTGAAATAATTATTTAGAACATGAAAATGCATGCCAGGTTACACGTAAAATAAATACCATACAAGATCCTTGCAAAGGGAACCTTTCCCTAGAGAAGACTCACGTCTCAGCTGTTGGGGAATCTCTTTCACATCCATGTCATGACATTTGTTTCCTTGACATCTTACAGCCTTGGGAGGAGAGCAGCTTGCCAGCAGCTCAGACGCAGAGGATGGAAGTCCCATGTCTCAAACTGAGACTGTGTCTAGGTCAGTCCTGTCGGGCAGAAGTGGAGCCAGCACAGCACGCTGGTTCTTGACCAATAGCAAGACATTCGCAGATGCGACAGGAAGCTCCACTTCCTATCCTGAAGTTGTGAACGCCTCAGTGCTGACCCGGTTCTCAGCCTCTGTGTCCCAGTCTAGAGGAAGTGACGCAGCACTGGGCGACAGGAGCTACTCTGAGCCGGCCACCAAGTCTTTGTCCTCATCCTCCTCAGAAAGCCTGGATTCCTCAGCAGCACGTGGTGAGTGCTCAAGTGAGTTTCCACTTCACAGAACTGCACCACTCGGAAGGCAAAGGGCTTACGAGGCTCATGCTCTTCTGTGGCACAGTAAGGCCGTGCGTTAATGGACCACTCCAGAGGCCCCTCTGCTGTCACTATTCCCAGGCCATTCTTCTAGCTGTATATCTCTTTTTTTCTGGTACATCTCCCCGGAGCTGCTGTTGCCACCCGCCCCTGTCACACACAGCTCAGGGACTTCTCTGTCCATGTCCTTCCTCGCCCTGTAGCCTACCCCACACCCCCATGCCTTCCTCAATCACACAGCTTCTGGAAGGTGAAAATTACACCTTCTCATGGGTGGTTGTTCACCCCAAGTCCGGGCATTCGTCAAGAGCAACTCTCCCTCTTGTCTAATCAGCTTTTATGAAGATATAATCCCCATTCTATGCAATTTGCCCATTTAAAGTATACAATTCAGTGTATTTTAGTGTATTTACAAAGTTGCGCGGCCACCACTACTGTCTAATTCCGAGAAGGGAACCCGGTGCTCATCAGTAGTCACTCTGTGTTCTCTCCTCCTCCCAGCCTCTGACAGCCACTAACTTAACTCTCTGTCTCTGTGGATGTGCCTATTCTAGACAGTTGATGGAGGAAATCATACAATAGGTGGCCTGTTGTGGTTTTCACTTAGCATAGTGCATTGGAGGTTTGTCCATGTTGTAGCGTGTGACAGTACCTCGTTCCTTTGTGTGGCTGAGTACTAGTTCCATCGCACGGATGTGCCACATTCGTTTATCCTTTTGTCAACGATTGCACATGTGGGTTTTTCCCACCTTTCGTCTCTTGTGAGTAGTACCGTGGTGAACATTCCAGTACAAGTTTTTGTGTGGACGTGTGTTTTATTTATTTATTTATTTATTTTTAAAAAATTTTTTTTTAACGTTTATTTATTTTTGAGACAGAGAGAGACAGAGCATGAACGGGGGAGGGGCAGAGAGAGAGGGAGACACAGAATCGGAAGCAGGCTCCAGGCTCTGAGCCATCAGCCCAGAGCCCGACGCGGGGCTCGAACTCACGGACTCACAGACCGTGAGATCGTGACCTGAGCTGAAGTCGGACGCTTAACCGACTGAGCCACCCAGGCGCCCCTATTTTTTTTTAATTTTATTTTTTATTTTTTGAATATGTGTTTTAAATTCTGTTGGAATGGCTGGCTTCTATGGTAGCCCTGTTTCTTGAGGAATTGTCAAACTGTTTTCCATAGCAGCTGCACTGCTTTATATCTTTATACCGCCACCAGGAAGGATGGGGGATCCTAGTTTCTCGGCTTCTTCACCTCCTGTTGTTCATCTTTTTTTTGATTCTAGTCATCCTGGGGGGTGTGAAGTGGTGTCACGAGTGGTTCTGATTTGTATTTTCTGGCTGACTAATGATGTTGTGTATCTTTTCACTTTTGGGAAAGTCTTTTCTGATCTTTTGACCATTTTATTTTATTTTTATTTTCATTTTTTTTACTTTTTTTAATGTTTATTTTTGAGACAGAGAGAGACAGAGCATGAATGGGGGTGGGTCAGAGAGAGAGGGAGACACAGAATCCGAAGCAGGCTCCAGGCTCTGGGCTGTCAGCACAGAGCCCGACTTGGGGCTCGAACTAACAGACTATGAGATCATAACCCAAGCCGAAGTCGGACGCTCAACCGACTGAGCCACCCAGGTGCCCCTCTTTTGACCATTTTAAAAGTAGTTAGGAATTCTTTCTGTAGTCTGGGCACTAGTCCTTTATCAGATATACCATTTGCAGATATTTCCCCCCGTTCTGTGCATTTTCTTTTCACTTTCTTGACAATATCATTTGCAGCACAAAGGTTTTTAATTTTGATGAAGTCCAGTTTATCAATTTGAGAAAACTTTTTCTTGGATGGTCCTTTTTAATAACATTTTTGGGCAATTTCATAAACCATTCTCAGCAACCTTGTCAATGCAAAGCATGTACTGACTAAAGCAAAAATGCAATAATTGATCATTTAAGGTTATAACAGGTTTACATTCTTACCTCTCCACCACTACTAATAATAGCAGCTCCCTTTCCCCCATATGAACATCCTAATTGGTGAGGAAAACTCGCGTTTATTACTACTGATGTGACGTGGAAAAGCATATGCTTGTCATGAAAGAATACCACATGCATGGGTGGAGAATATTCATGTTCTTTCGTGTGTGTGCATGGAAAATGCATTATCTGTCTCCTAAACAAAAGGAGTCATTTTCCACCCTCACAATGTGGGGCTCAACGTTTCTCCTCCTCAGACCAGGAGCTCAGGTGCCTTTCCCGCGTGCATCTCTTCAGTGCTAGGACCCTTTGCTCCATAATGCGTGTGCCCTTGGTTTGTATGGAAATTGTGATGTCAGTGTGAGCAGGTCTCAGCGTTCAGTTATAAAGAGCTACATAAGGAATAGCCTCCTTTCTGAAACCAACTCTCTGTCGGTTAGCCAAATGCCTTATTCTCATTTGCTCTGAATCACTCACAGTGAACTGATTCTGCCATCCAGCCCCTCAGAGTTCATGGTCTGTTCCTTTCTCTGGGTTTGGATGCAGCCCCTCCATCTCAGGTCACGATTCTCCACTTTCTAAACCCTGGAAGCCTGATGTGGTGGTTCGCCTAAATTCCATTTAAGAGTCTTACAATCCTCCCACCCCAGGCCTTGTTTTCTCTGCCCGGGGAACTTGTGCTCAAATACACACGGCCCTCAAGCCTCTCCTGGTGGACTTCCCATGAGTTTCTTAGGCCCTTCAGCCTGGTCAAGTCACATCTCACCTGCCTCCTGGCTGTCTCCGTGCTGCTCCAGCTCACTGTGTATCCCTGTCCCCACACTCATTCCTGTCTGTCAGTTAATGCAAACGTATCATGAGGTGAACTTACCTAACATGCAGCTCTACCTCTGTTTTCCATTGGGGTGTGTCCATCAAGAGCTAGTCTGGGGGCACCTGACTGGCACAGAGGAGTGTGCGACTCTTGATCTCGAGGTCGTGAGTTCGAGCCCCACATTGCGTGTAGAGATTACTTAAATAAATAAACTTGAGAAAAAAAAAGAGCTAGTCTGGTATGAGAATAGGAATAAGAACCAGGGAAATAACTTGTTTTCTTATAGATCCAGATTAGGAAGTATTTAGGCCAAGAAGAGTTAGACCTCCTTTCCATAATTTCTGAGAAGAAGAGTTTATTTGATAATCTAATATTAGATTCTTTGAGCTTATAGTATAAAACATACACTCAAGAAAGGAGGAAAAGGATGTTTTCATGTGTCACCTGTCCCTATTCCATCCCACCAAGAAAATAAATAAATGCATTAAAAAAATAACACAAAACAGAAAATAAGCCCATCTTTACCTCCAACCACCATGCATTAAGGGGAAAAACCAAAACTCTAAAAGAACGGCAAACCCCATTCAGTTCAGGTATCACTGGTCCTACCAGGAAGTAAAAAGCCTTCGGAGTCCTGGGGGTCTCCCTCCTGTGACTTGTCAGAAAGTATAAAGCCCCAAAGGGGTTGTTAGCCTTTTGCTGAGCATTCACCTCCCCTGCCACCACCACCGATTTCCCTGATGTAAACTCTATTTGTTATGTATCATGGAGCAGAAATACAATATTGATCCTGTTCGCTGAAGTGGTAAACCTTCCCATAAATCCAGGTCACCTGAACGGATATGCTGGTCGGCAGTGCCTCTTTCGGTTGTGGTTGTGATCTGTGGGGCGGGGGACAACGCATCTCGTTTTCCCACGTGTGAGTTTCACATAAAGACCAGGGAAAGCACAGGGAAGCACTTCGGCTAACTTAGTGCACAAAGGGAGGCTCATTCCTGAGGCTTCTGACAGTGCTGCTGCACCCCTGTACTGACTGGCCATCCCCTTTCAATCTCCTTGTAGCCACTGAGGAGGGTCCTGAGCCTGGAGGAAGTTCTGCCGCGCAGGAGGGGACTGCCGAGGCTCCCCACCCGCACACTGCAGCTACTTTCCCGGGGACTGCAGAGCGCACGTCACGGTCTCTCACCAACACGAGCACAAGTTCTGCAGAAGTGGGGCACTCTGTGGTGCCCAGAGAAACCGAGAGTGCCACCCAGCACGGGAACGTGACGGTGACTGCTGACGCCCACCTGGTCTCCGGTTCCCTGGCGGCCTCACCAGCCCTGGGAGGTGAGGAGCAGGGTCTCTTCCCACGTTCCTTCAGCTCACCTGTCAGCGTACTCACAGTCCTAGAAGGATTACGTTTGCTGTCAACCCAGAAAGTACCTTACAAGCTCTGTCTGAAGAGAACTTTCTAGGTTCTCTCACCCCCCTACCCCATCCCCACACGCACTTGGCTAAGGCACTTACGGTGTTGTCCACCAGGATACTTGGAATAAAGGAGACCAACCAGTTGTGGCCAAGGCCAGTCTCCTGGGAAAGAAATATCTCATTATCATTACACAGAATGGAAAATGGGGAGGGTTTTCCTTTTTCCATTTAGACAGAACAATTGTTCTGTTGGGGTCTTAAGAGCTTTTCAGATACCAGTTTGCTTTTATCAAAAAAGGCATGTGGAAGGAATTTGGACCTATTCCCTATTCTTCAGCCCCTGGCCCCACTTCTCTTTTATTACCATTTGCATTGCTGCCACCCACACTCCTCCCAGGAGGGTAAATATACTCTGCACAGACCCTGCCCGTTCCTGCCCTCCCACACTGCTCATCCAGAGGGCTCGCCATTGAAAACCACCTCTCCAAAGTAAGCATTTAGTATGTGTTTGGGATATTTCTTGTATGTCTAGTTGACCTAACTTTGGTGTTTCCATTTACAGTCACTGGAATTAGCTACAGTCAAGTGAGTGGCACGGACTTTGAACAGAAGGCTTCCAGCGACTACGCAGACCACACCTATGTCTCGTCTACTTTTACCAAAGGAGAACGGGCATTGCTGTCCATTGTAGACAACAGTTCAACCCCGGACATAAGGGAGAGTTCGACCTCTTCTGCTAAGATCTCAAACTCTTCACATTCAGACTATTCTTCCTCTTCTCAGGCTCAGACTGAAAGAAGTAATGTGTCATCCTATGAAGGGGAGTACGCCCAGCCTTCCACCGAGTCCCTGGCTCTGCGCACAGCCAACCTTCCGTCCTACACATCCACCATTAACATGCCAAACACGTTGGTTCTTCTGGACGCTGATGCTGGATCGACTGGCAACTCTTCTTCCTCTTCTTCTCCTCCTCCTCCTCCTTCTTCTTCTTCTTTTTCTTCTTCTTCTTCTTCTTCTTCTTCTTCTTCTTCTTCTTCTTCGGGACCCCCTTTGCCCCTGCCCTCAGTATCCCAGTCCCACCAGTCATTCTCCTCAATCTTACCATCAACCGGGGCCTCTACTCTTCCACTGCAGTCCACTCCCCATGCACCCACACCTGTGTCTTCCTCACCAGCGTCCCTGACAGCATCTACCCCTGCCTCGCCGTCCACCTCCCAAACAACGCTGGCACCTTCACCTTCTACTCTGGTCCTGCCTGTGACTCCAGTTCAGACAGCGACAATGGCATTGTCTATGGCAATGCTCCCCAGTAGTCAAACAGCAAATCCTAAGAACCAGAGTAACCCATACCATGAGAAAGTCATTACAGAGTCAAAGCCACCGAGCCTGGAGTCTCTGCCCACAGAGGCCACCGAAGCTGTAACAATGAGGTCTACCTCAGGGATCCCTATGCCCTTGGCCTTAACAGAGTCCTCCACTGAGCAAACCCTTCCAGCCGTAAGCACCAGCATAGCCCGAATGTCTCCAGCTTTGACAACCACCATTCTTGAGACCTCTCATCCCCCCAGCTCTGCGTCAACCACAGCAGCCCTGATGGC
This sequence comes from Panthera uncia, assembly GCF_023721935.1. NCBI lineage: Eukaryota > Metazoa > Chordata > Mammalia > Carnivora > Felidae > Panthera > Panthera uncia. The sequence goes on along the minus strand of NC_064810.1, from coordinate 69,068,616 downwards.
TGACCCCACAACAGTACAGACTACGGCTGGAAAGCAGCTCTTGCCAACCAGCCCTGAAATTCCAGTACCACGAATCTCAACAGAAAGTGCTGTCACCACAGAAAGGAGCCAAGCCCACGTAGATGCTACCACCCAGTTGGTGCCCCTGACCAGTGTACCCACGTCGGCGAAAGGACCAACCACGGGGCTCGGTGTGACGGAAGAGAACAGCCCGGCTTCACACTTCCTCGGAACATCTCCTTCTCCCCAGACCGTAGGCGTTTCCACAGACCAAGTACTGACTCCTAGATCTACTACCTTCGCTGCTCGGGGCAGCACACTGTCACCGACAGCACTGTCATCGGCAGCTCCAGGTAGAAGGCGGAGCCGCACAGGCTCGGGATGCCTGTGAATGTGTGGCAGATTTGCAATAGTTCCGTGTCTGTGTTGTCCTCTTATAACACAATGTCATGGATGACCTAATTTTCTCACCTCTGAGTTACCTAACTCTCCCTAAAGGAAGAGGTGAGGATGCCATTGGCCGTGTATGGCATCAGTAGGTAGCACCGTTGTGGCTTATAATTCCCAGAAATGCAAGAGCCTTTCAGGCATGCCTTTAAGTCTTGTGAGGCCAGAGCAGGTCAGTGCTGTGGGATGGGACGGTGGAAGAACTGCATCGAGAAGCTTTAGGTGGCCTTTCTGACACAGGGAGTGAGTAGGCTCTGTCCGCCGGTCAGAGCCCTGAGCCTCTCATTCAGCCAGCCTCTCAGTTACCGGGAAGGCTTCTCTTGATTCAAGGGAAGCTGGGCTCCTTGGTCTTCCTAAGAACATGTTGCTAGTGGACAAATGCGGGCAAAGGGATGATGAACTAACCTTTTCTGATAGTGACAGGGCGACCTGAGCTTCTTGACATTACTCTTGAGGTTATCTTTATATTCATGTTGAAGTGGCTGGTATGAGGGAAATCAAACCATTCACATGATTCTTCATAGTTTAAGGAAAGGCAGAAGAAATTAGAATGGTATATCTTTCGATGTCGTGTTCAAATTTGTACATTCGGCTTGTCCAGATCCAGAAAAGGAAAACTGCAAAGGGCTTATATAAGCCTGACATCTTTTTTTATTTTCGTTTTTTTAAATTAATTTTTTAAATCCTTATTTATCTTTGACAGAGAGAGAGCGTGCACACCCACAAGTGGGGGAGGGGCAGAGAGAGAGGGAGACACAGAATCTGAAGTAGGCTCCAGGCTCTGAGTTGTCAGCACAGAGCCTGATGCAGGGCTCAAACTCATGAACTGTGAAATCATGACCTGAGCCGAAGTCGGATGCTTAACTGACTGAGCCACCCAGGCACCCCTGGAGCTTGACGTCTTAAGGAAAGAAGAAAGAAGAGAAGTACTTTGTAGTGACTAGAGCAAGGGAGCTCAGTTAGTGTCTGAGTTCCAGCCAATCAGCCACGGTCAGCCTGGGGGCTGGAGGGCCATGACCACCCCTGCCATGTCAGGCGAATCAGTGTCTCTTTTGTGCCAGTGATTTAAACACCTCTGGGAAATGAAAGGTGGATCCTTCTCCAGGGAAGCTGGGAGCCCTGCTTCAGGACTCACAGGGCTTCATTTCCAGCCAAATCTATTCCAATACCAGATGGAACCTAATTCACAAATCTCCCTTAAAGCCGATTGTAGTCATTACAATGATAACTGTAGGTGAGAATAAGTAACATTGTTACTTCCTGTTAATATATTTTTTATGACAGTATCCATGGTACGGTGTTTGGTTATGCAGGTCCTGTGCCTCTTTGGGTAGTTTTAGGTATATTTAAAGTAGCCTTGCAAAATAGGAACACCATTGTTAGGTTTAGCTCATTTGTTCTCAGGATTATTTTTTTGGCATTACAGCTCTTGACTCCTGCCATCCTTTTCTCATTCTTCCAGCAATTTTTCTGCTTGGAAATGATGCAGTTATGTTGTGGGTTTCAGCTTCTCTGAGCATGTGTCAGAAGGCTTTATTACGCAGTTATTACATAACTAGAGCATGACAATGCTAGTTATAGATACCAAAACAGAGAGTTGTGGTCTCCGCCCTGGGAGTCTAAGATGATGCTGAAGCCTGGGCACTATTAGGGCCTAGATGAATTAGATAGGGTTCATAGTGACATTATGTAAAGAGAGGGCACTGCAGTGCACAACTTCGATTGTTTTTCCAAATGATTGCACCATATGTGGAGGCCCAGTTATATTTTAAGATTTTTTTGGAACGGGGGAATCCTGGAGCAGGGAGGATGGTTAATCAGGGACCACTTCTCCCCCGATGTGTGTTTTAAATTGGCAGAGATTCAAGTAGAATTTTCTGAGTGTCAAAGGCGATATAATCATCAGCCTTGAACTGAGTGACCTGTAAGCAGCATTAGGATTGGAACCAATTCTTGCATTCAAGGATCCAATTGTCTAACACACGTGCACGTACACAAACTACTGCCAGGATCCGGTCCCTCAGCGTCTCTTCTGTACCTCCCGGGAACCCGTTCTATTTTAGTAGTGCGACCTCTCAGGGCAAGTAAACAGAAATAAGCAAAAATCAAATATTAGCCAGGAGAATTAAATATTTACCTAGAGCTGCTTTTACATTTCCTATGTGATTAACTGCTTTATTCCTGGAATGTGTTTTTAGTTAACAGCTGTGCCACTAACCCTTGTCTTCATGATGGGAAATGCTCTGTGGACTCCAGCAGCCGTGGGTATCGATGCATGTGCTCACCTTCCTGGCAAGGGGATGACTGCAGTATGGGTAAGAGGAAAAGTGTCTCCAGTGGTCTGTACTACAGTATGTCCTTGAGATAGGCAATAATGCTGTTTTCCTTCAAAATGTAGGAAAGCAAGATTTTTCATAAGTAAAAACCCTGCTTATTTGAGAGTTGGCATACTTAAGTGTTGTCTGCAGAATAACATCAGACGATAATGTTGACGCGTCTCCATGATCTGGCTCCATTCGGTGGGCTGCCTACACCCCTACTGCACTGGACCATCTATAGCTCCCTAAAGACCCCTATGCTTTCCTGCCTGTGGCCTTCGCTGCTGGTGCCTCAGGCTGCAACCCCACCCCCATCTGCTTGTTAAAGTCCTTCCAGTCCCAGTTCAGATGTTATCTGAAATAGTCCTTATTCTCCCTTCCATCAGGATCTCCTACTCTCTCTGTACTTTCAAAGCCTGATTTGTTTCTAGTTGGTCATATACACGACGGCCTCCATCCCCTGTAGATAGACAGCCCCTTGAGGACAAGGGCAACATCCCACTCATCTCTGGGGCCCCACTGCACCCAGTGCCATTTGGCCCTTCGGAAGTGCTCACTGCACTGGGTAATGATTCTGCTGTCTGCCGCAGGTTCAGTGTGGCCCCGTTTTCTCTCCTCTGTAGATGTGAATGAATGCCTCTTGAACCCCTGCCCACCCCTGGCCATGTGCAACAATACTCAGGGATCCTATACCTGCAAATGCCCGGTTGGGTACCAGTTGGAAAAAGGAATATGCAACCTGGGTAAGAGAATTAATCTATCTTGGAATTTTTTTCTGTACCACAAAATATTTTTAAAAATAACATTTATTGTTTTCCTCCCTAAACAGTCAGGATCTTTCCAAGGTATAAACTTAAAGAATATAGAAAGAAGTAAAGATGCTACCTATTTTTCAACCACTCAGAGATACAGCACCTTATTTGCAATCTTTTTTTACTCTGCATTATATTTTTATACAATTGCAACCATGTAGTATTTGTACAAACTTTATATCTTAAACATTTTTCCATGTTATTAAAAATATTTTACAAACTTCCTAATGAGTACATGGATAGGCCATTATTTGTGCATAACACTATTTGCTTAACCGTTCACCCTACAGTTAGGAAAAATATATATCAAAAGGATATTCTAACTACATAATAAAAAATATATTTTTAAGGAGAAAAAAGAGAGAATAAAACCCTGATTATCCTACCACATTCACACATCCTTTTCATTTTTTTTTATTATTATTATTTTTTTTAACGTTTATTTTTATTTTTGAGACAGAGACAGAGCATGAACGGGGGAGGGTCAGAGAGAGGGAGACACAGAATCTGAAACAGGCTCCAGGCTCTGAGCTGTCAGCACAGAGCCCGACGCGGGGCTCGAACTCACAGACCGTGAGATCATGACCTGAGCCGAAGTCGGCCGCTTAACCAACTGAGCCACCCAGGCGCCCCTCCTTTTCATTTTTAAAAATGATCTTCATGGTCCTGTTCATAGGCAGATACATTTTTCCAAAGCTGCCATAATTGTACCATACAGATTGTCCTACTTCATTCCCTAATTTGATAGTTCTGAAGCTGGTTGATTTTAAATATAATCTCCAGCTTACATGTTAAAAAGCAAACAACCCACTTGAAAACTAAGGTCCTGACCAGGTGCTAAGTGGCCAAGTATCTACGCTTGTTTGATGAGAGGCCACATTTCAGCCCACAGCTCCCATCACATAATAATGTGTTCATCATAAAAGCTTTCTTCCACAAAGGGTATAACCTTGCGTTAGAGTGTTCAGTTCAACATGGAACTTGTTGAAGAAATTAGAAGTGAAGGGCATAGAGTTATCTAGTCTGGATAAGGAAACCGGTAGGTAAAGTGACTCACCTTTGATTGACCGGTGTGATACTTAACACACAAAAAGTGCTCAGTAAATATTTTTTTGAGAGAATGAATGTCTGTGACCTCTGAAAAGTGATATTTGCGTGAATTAACAGGCTGAGGGGAATCATCAGATTTTTTAAAAAGATTGTGTCAAATGACAAAACTAGAAGGGCTAGGTAATGAGTTTGATGTCCTTTATTTAAAGGGGAACAGGGGCGCCTGGGTGGCGCAGTCGGTTGGGCGTCCGACTTCAGCCAGGTCACAATCTCACGGTCTGTGAGTTCGAGCCCCGCGTCAGGCTCTGGGCTGATGGCTCGGAGCCTGGAGCCTGTTTCCGATTCTGTGTCTCCCTCTCTCTCTGCCCCTCCCCCGTTCATGCTCTGTCTCTCTCTGTCCCAAAAATAAATAAAAAACGTTGAAAAAAAAAATTAAAAAAAAAAAAATAAAGGGGAACAGTCGTGGACTGGGGGAGTACGGAGCCTCACAAACAGTGGAGCTCTCTCCCTGAGGGGTTTTGGGCAAGCAGGAGTTTTATAGAGTGTTAGAAGCGGCATCACTTCTGAAACAGGGCATGATCGGCTAGGCTTGCATATCTGCCCTTATTTAGAAAGGTCAAGGACAAGGGAGTAAGTATAGAGCCAATAGTTGACTTGGCGTTGGGGAATTGACCGACTGAATATGCTGCATTTTTAGTCACCGGGGGGCATTTACAGAACTCGAAAGTTCGGTTGGCTGACGTGGCACCTTGGGCAGGAGCAGCTCCATCCTGGGCCTAGAAATGTATTTCAAACAGTTGATACCCTACTAAAATAATGGTAGGATTTTGGAAATTGTTCAAAATACAAGGATCAAGTCAAAGCATTATTTAAAGGAAAAAAAAATCTAGGCATATAGACATCACTCAAAATCAAGAGTTCCTCTTACTCTAATAGTTTGTTTTGGGGGTAACCGATTCCATTTAGCTACCCCCTGGAAGAAATAGGCCAGGAGTCTTTGGTTTAAGGAGGGAGAAGATGGAATGATTTTATTGTGAAGCAGTGTGGAAAATGCTCTTGCCAGGAGCTCAGCTGCCTGGCTTCCAGCTCTGGAGCTACCACCTACGGCCCATGACCCCTGAGCCTCCATTTACTCATCTGTAAAATCAGATTACCACCTGCTCTGCTTCCCACTCAAGGTTATTGTGAAGAGCAAATAAAATGAAGTATCTGAGCAAGCTTTGAAAATGGGGGAGTTCTCCAGATGGGAGGTATCATTTTACATTAGCCCCCAACCTCTTGGACCAGAATTGACAGCAATGAAAACACTAAGTACTCTGAATACAAAGTAATACTTATGGATCTTTTAAAAATTCATTTCTATAAAAAGAGAGAGGAAAACCAAAACACAGACCCTTAACTACAGAGAACAAACTGACGGTTACCAGAGGGAGGCGGGCAGGGGATGGGTAAAATAGGCGATGGGGGTTAAGGAGGGCACTTGTCAGGATGAGCACATGGTGATGCATGGATGTGTACAGTGGACATGTGGAATGAATGTATCACTATGTTAACTATGCTGGAATTGAAATTAAAAAACTTAGTAAATAAAAATAAATAAATAATGAAAAAATCATTTATATAACCTGTATAAGTCAGCAGTTAGTTGCATGTGAAGTAAAAAATTGCCTTAAAGCCAGATGATGAAAGGCAGGCATAAAGACGTCAGTGTGCTGGGCAGAGTGCAGGGGCTGCAGGACGCTGCGTGATGCCGTCTTCAGAGCTGCTCTTAAAGCAGAGGCCACATTTACTGTCATGATTCGGAAGAGATCTGTGTACGTAACAGTTACAATATGTATATTTCCATCCAGAGAGTCTGGGTATCAGCCTGGATGGGTGAGGAAGGAAGATGAAGGAGTGGGGTGGGAGTTGTGGAAGCTTGTGTGCAGTGTCCCACAGGCACCTCAGATCAGGAGGAGAGCCGTTCTTTTGTGTTAACAATCATCTTTCCCTTTTCAAGTCATTTAGCTTCATTGTTCATAAACATCAGAGGAACATGCAAATTAGAGCATGCTGAAATGCTTTCATTTGGCCAAGAATGTTTTCAAAGAGCTCCCTGCTGCTCAGAAAGAGTCCTAAGCAGCTGGCTTCAGTGAACTGTAGAACAAGCAAAAAGATGTTAAATAAGGATTAAGGGCTTTAGACAGTAAGTATAAGATGTTAAATGTGTTCCCTGGCTCATTTGTGGGCCTTTTTCTTAATTCAGCAGGCAAGCTTTCTGTGAAAGAGCAGCTTCGTGGGTTCCTGGGTTTCGAGTCTTTTTTTTCCCTCCCTGTCCAGAGGGAAAGATAAGAATTTAATATAAAGGAAGATAAGAGGCAGATAGAAAGCATGCTATGCTAATTTTTGGTCGCCTGCCCATTTGTAAGTCCCATTCTCCTCAGGCCCAGTCAGCACAAAGTGATGAGTACGATTTTATTTTATGAGTGAAATGGGCCTTGAAAACGGGGCTGCTTTCTTTCAGGTCTGAACTCAAATAATATCTTGAATATGGGTCGTTTGCATTGCCTGGCTTGTGACCATGGGGCCTGGCAGTCCCCGCAGCTTGGGCCCACTACAGATGTTTGGCACCGTCCTCCACAGCCTCTCTGTCATCCTGAATCCGTTGTCCGATTTCTGGAAGTCTCTTTCATCAGCGACAAAATGGGCATTTCCTCTATGCGAGAGGGATGGCGGCTGGTGGGGTAACTCTGATGAGAAGAGGAAACCAAAGCCTACCCTTGAAGCTGAGGGCTTTGCAATGTAGGCTAGAGAACAACAGCGTTTCTCTATCGAAAGCTTTCTCAGGCCTGACGAGCATGTTTTGTGCTTGACCCCACATCCCCTCCCCCTCCTCCTGGGATTATGTCATTTAAGCCAGCTGGTCTTTCCTCCTTGTCCCAGCTTCACTGAGCATCTACTATGTAGGAGGCGACTGGCAAGGTGGCAGGATGGCTCCTCACAGCAGCCCACACACACATGCAAAAGGAGTTTTTGACCCAAAGGTTTACTGAGTCTGAGCCTTGTGCTCAGTGGAAGCCCACCTTCCTAGAGAGGAACTAGAAGAGGGAGAGGTGTTCTCTATCCTCAAGGAGAAGGACAGGCACCACGGTTGTCCTGCGAGGTGGAGTTAAGAGTGATATGCTAGAGATTTACAAACACACGGCTATGTATCAGTCGGCCAGTTGCGTGGTCTCAACGGGTTATGTTCTCATTTTCAGTTAGGACCTTCGTGACAGAGTTTAAATTAAAGAAAACGTTTCTCAATACCACCACGGAGAAACACTCAGACCTACGTGAAGTTGAAAATGAGATCACCAGAACAGTAAGTTTCCTGAAAAGCATCTTTCTTTGAGTCCTTTGTTTTCTAGAACAAATTTCATTCAGAATTGGGAACCTCGTGAGGACCAGCTATATTTCCTGGGCTATTGTTCATTTCCATTACATTTGGGAGGTAAACTTCATGGTAAAATTAAAAGCCTCTTGGAAATTGAAAGGAGGTGCTGAGATCCAGTGAAGCCCAGGAGAAGCACTTCTTCGGTGTGCTCTCACATGCAGCCTTTATCAGTGCCTTGGCGTTTCTTTTCCCTGTGCAGATTCATAGTCACAGACGGTTAGATGGTATGCACCAATAAGAACTATTGGCAAAGAGGAAAGATCCAGAAAATCCTACTCTCCCATCTGCAGTTGACATGCTGTGTGACTTTCGTTCTGTGTTTCCAAACTTGGGGAGAATAATGCTCTTTTTCCTCAGGAGAATGCCAAAGACATAACAGTTAATCCTGATTTTCCAGGGTTGAGAACTCACTGCACAGATTATCTAGGGGCCTTTGGGAGCCTCAGTGTTCAGTTGGTTAAGCATCAGACTTGCGGCTCAGGTCATGATCTCATGGTTCGTGAGTTCGAGCCCTGCGTTGGGCTCTGTGCTGATAGCTTGGAACCTGGAGTCTGCTTTGGATTCTGTGTCTCCCTCTCTCTCTGACCCTCCACTGCTCGCACTCTGTCTCTCTCTGAAAAATAAATAAACATTAAAATTTTTTTTTAAAGATTATCGAGAGGCCTTTGATTCCTCTTCTTTCCCTCTTTGCCTACTTTTTGTCAGGTGGAAAAAGTAAGGAAAAATTAAAAAGAAGGAAAACGAGATAAAAATGAAGCTCAGGGGCACCTGGGTGGCTCAGCCAGTTAAGCATCCAGCTTTGGCTCAGGGCATGATCCCACGGTTCATGAGTTCAAGCCCCACATCAGGCTCTGTGCTGTCAGCATAGAGCCTGCTTCGGATCCTCTATCCTCCAATCTCTGTGCCCTTTCCCTGCTTGCGCTCTTGCTCTTTCTTTCAAAAAAAAGAAGCTCAAATAGTAAATTTTACCTCTCAACTGCTACCTGAGTCTAAGATTTGGTGTTCAGAACATTGAAAATTGCCATTAATACAAGTTTTAGAGATTAATTGATTTCTGATTTCAGTTTTACTTGTTTTTTATAGGTAAGAGTATATTAGCCAAAACCTATAGGATTTTATAGGACTGTAGATTTTATTTGCATGACATTTAGATTCCAATTCTGTCTCTGTATCTATTGAGCATCTAGTCTATGACAGGCACTTTGCCAGATGCCTCACTCCTGTAAGAGGTATTGCCAACACATTTACAGCTAGAATTTGGGGAGACCCTGAAGGTTAATGACATTGCCTGAGTTCACACAGAGCAGATGCAAAGTTAAGGAACAGCCCACTAGACCATCCTCACTTCTGACACCATTTGCAAGTTTGGGGATCCCCAAGACCACCCTCAGATTTGATAGTCACTGTAAGGACTTCAGATCTCAGTGAAAGCTCTTAAACTCATGGTTATGGTTTATTACAGTGAAAAGGTCCCTGTTACAGTCAGCTATGGGAGAGACACATAGGGCAGAGTCAAGGAGGATTCCAAATTTGATGCATCCAGTTGTCCTATCCCCATGGAGCCATGCACTGTGTTAGCTCCTCTTGGCAATGATGTATACAGTATTCATGGAGTATTGCTAAGCTCACTTGAATATTGGTGTCTAGAGCAAATATATGGACATATTCAACCGCTCACATGGCTGACCTCAGTCTCCAGCCCCTCTCGAGGTTAGGCTGATACCATATAACCCCAAACCCCTGCATAAGTCACGTTGTTAGATATTTGGAGTGGCCCAGGGCCTCCAGGTAGACAAAGGATATTCCAAAAGCTTATTGATTAGCTTCTGGGAGCCAAGGGCCAGACCTCTGTTTGAGCAAGATTAAATTCTTTACTATACAGCAGGATTTTATGTCTACCAGCCCTATACCTGGTGTTCTTGTCACTTCACCACAGCTGCCTCTTGGGTGTGCTATAGGTCAATATTTCCTTCGAAGGGAGTACAGGGGCTTAGAATCCTGTGCAGAGGTGCTGTCCCTCCCAGTATACGGTGCTCAGTGACTTACTTAACTTGTTCATTTTCACCAGGTATGAGTGTATAATTTACTAGTGATGTGACATCCCCACTCCCATAGACTAGACTAGACTAGAGAAGCCACTTCAAGTGGCCTTTCCCAAGATACCATTCTGTTCTGAAATATGCCTTTTCTGTTTTTACCTGGGGGAAAACGTTTAAGTAATTATACTACTAATAAATCATTGCCTATTAGAATAGAAAGCAATGCCATACAAAGCCAAAGGTTTAATAACATCCTATGTTTTATTCCATCCTATGAACAATAAATGTGTCTGACACACAGGCTTTGAAGACAGGTGTGTCTGCATAGGTCAAGGTATTACAACCTTCCTCAGCATAGAAGGAATCTCCAGCCTCCACTGTTGGGGGAGCAGAAAAACAGGCATGGAACTTGATGCCCTAGAGGGATTTTCTGCTCTCTCTGAGGGCACAAGGCAAACACAGGGAGAGTCACTCTTAATTTGCTCTCGACAAAGGGGCTCTTGACCCATGTAATGTAATTTCCCATGGAGAGCCTTTTTGAAGAGGACCTATCTTTGAGTTAGGTCAACTCACTGCAGATTATGAGGGGTTTGTGTCAGGCCTGCCAGACCGGGGGTAGCTGAAGTCTTTTCAGTGAGCCTCGTTCACTCTGCAAAGTCCAAATAAACAGTTGCCTCTGAGTTTTTTGAAACCCTGGGTCTTAGAAGAGATCTGTTCCTTTGAAGATGTTTTGCATCCAAGGGTGCTGTTCTGAACATCATTTCCTGCCAAGATTTTCCCCACTGATTTACTATCTGCCTCTTTCCCTTTGTACTCAGGGAACAACAGAACAAGAGCAGAGAGGCATTTAAGAAGGGAATAAAAAAAAGGACACCACTCCTCTGTAAAGCTGCCTGCTGATAACTTGATAGCTAGAAAATGCCTATTTTATCCTGAAAATAGGAAATTGGTTCTAGGTCTAGGGCTTTTATCTATCTCACAGTTAATGACCAACCTGTTCTTCCTTTCAGTTAAATGTGTGTTTTTCAATGTTTCCTGGTTATACCCGATCCACAGTTCATGCTTCTAGGTAAGTAACAGAATTACTCTCACTTGTGAACCAGTTTTCATAAAGGGGAGGCTATTCTAACATAGGTGACAGCAACTAAACCGGGCTCTGTTTTGACCAAGCCACAGAGTGACCGGGGGGGGCCAAAGTCACTGGGCCTCCATGCTCTCCCATTCCCTTCCTGGAGAACGGAGATGGATTCATTTTCCAAAAGCCCTGGGCCCACATGTCATTTTAGGACAGTCAAAACCCTACACACTTTGTCTACAGGGAGTCCAGTGCAGTGGTCATGTCCCTGCAAACCACGTTCTCCTTGGCCTCCAATGTGACACTGTTTGACCTGGCTGACGGGATGCAGAAATGTGTCAACTCCTGTAGGTCCTCTGCTGAGGTCTGCCAGCTCTTGGGATCTCAGAGGCGGATCTTCAGAGGTAAGAGAATGGCCCTCTGGGAGAACTCCACCTATACAGTTAGGCACAGACCTAGGATAGATATGTAAGGCACTCGGGGCTCAGATTCAAGAAGTTCGTCACAGAGCCAGTCTATCTTTGAAATGGGTGCTGGGGCTCCTGGGTAGCTCAGTTTGCTAAGGGTCTGACTTTGGTGCAGGTCATGATCTCACAGTTCATGGGTTTGAGCCCTGCATCAGGCTCCCCGCTGACAGTGTGGAGCCTGCTTGGGGTTCTCACTCTGTCTTCCTCTGCCCCTTTCCTGCTCGCACTTTCTCTCTCTCTCTCAAAAATAAATAAAAACTTAAAAAAAGAAATGGGTGTTAAGCGAAAGGCCTTTGTGTGTCTGTATCTTTGTACATGTGTGCGTGCACACACGCATAGCTTTGAAGTCACCGGGTCCTTGGCATGTTGCCTCTTTTTTGTCTCCTCTTCTTCACTGGTGTATAAGAGATGATGGGATACAGGAGCTGATGCGATGAAATCATTCCTCTTTACCTTAAAAAGTTCCAGCTCTCTCTGAGGGAAACAGAAATTCCTGCACAGAATATACATGCTTATCAATACCCCAAACCTTCATCGTGATAGTCCACTAAGTAAAAAAAAAAAA